>NC_134355.1:370272242-370476837 GCF_048569485.1 Anomaloglossus baeobatrachus
GCATTGGCCACACAGCCCCAAAGCATGATGGAACCTACACCAAATTTTACTGTGGGTAGCAAGTGCTTTTCTTGGAATGCTGTGTTTTTTTGCCCCCATGCATAACGCCTTTTTGCATGACCAAACAACTCAATCTTTGTTTCATCAGTCCACAGGACCGTCTTCCAAAATGTAACTGGCTTGTCCAAATGTGCTTTTGCATACCTCAGGCAACTCTGTTTGTGGCATGCTTGCAGAAACGGCTTCTTTCACATCACTCTTCCATACAGCTTCTCCTTGTGCAAAGTGCGCTGTATTGTTGACCGATGCACATTGACACCATCTGCAGCAAGATGATGCTCCAGGTCTTTGGAGGTGGTCTGTGGATTGTCCTTGACTGCTCTCACCATTCTTCTTCTCTGCCTTTCTGATATTTTTCTTGGCCTGCCTCTTCTGGGCTTAACAAGAATTGTACCTGTGTTCTTCCATCTAACGGGGCTGTAAAAATGTTGAAATGGATGAAAAAGTGCAGAAATTGGAAGGGAACAGCATGGGGAAGATGACTGGATGCATCTCTGAAAGACAGGTCACTTCTGGGAACAATGTTGTCAGCGTATTTTGATGTGTGTTCATCCTCCTGTTTGTGATAATCAGCATAAATAAAATAGACAGTTTTGAGCTACAGCACCCAGCTGTGAGCTGTATCTTGGCTGGTTATCAAAAATAGAGGCTCCCCATTTTTTTTATTTTGTTTGAAATTTTTTAATAAATAATAAAAAGTGATGTGGGCTCCTGCCCATGTTTGATAACCAGACCAGATATACCAGTGAGCAGAGGACTGGTATTCTCAGGCTTGGAAGGTCCATGGATATTGGGTTCATCTCAGCCGAAAAATAGCAGCCTGTAGCTGCCCCACATTTGGCACATCCATTAGATTTGGCATTTATTGCACTTTACCCAGCTTATCCCGATTGCCCTGGTGCGCTGGCAATCGGGGTAATATATGTGATTGATGTAAAAAATCACAGCTCTCATTACCAACCCTATAAGTAAAAAGAAAAAAACCTCAAACATACAAAAATCCTTTATTTAAAATAATAAAAAACACACTCTCTTTCACCAGTTTTGTAACCCTCAAAATACTAACCCAGGTCTGACATAATCCACACTACGTCCCACGATGATCCTGGTTCTGCTACATTTGGAGGCCAAGGTGAGCAGTGACATTAGAACACATAACCAGTGACCATGGCCTCCGGAACACACTGAGAGCAGCATGGAAGCTAGCATAAATGACCTCAGGTGAACTCAGTGCATGACAGTCTGACTGCATGTCACAGAGGTAGCCAAGTCTGACAGTCTGGCACTGAGTTCACCTAAAGTCACAGCTAGTGGCTCACACAAAGATTATTGTGAGAACCACCAGAAGTGATCTCAGGTGAACTCACTGCTGGACTGTTAGACTGCGTGTCATGGTGGTAGCACAGTCTGACAGTCCAGCACTGAGTTCACCTGAGGTCACATCTGGCAAGTCACACAGAAGGTACCATCAGAACTAACAGAAGAGACCTCAAGTGAACTCAGTGCTGGACTGTTAGACTGCATGTCCCAGTGGCAGTGCAGTCCAATGGTCCTGTAGCTGTGGTAGCTGTTTAGCTTACCAGAGATCACAGCCTTGAGGTGTCCCAACAGCTGGGAACTCCAGGAACTTTAAAGACTCCTTTAAAGCTTCCAGACCTTACAGCTGCCAGGAGACCAAGTGGCTGTAAGCTCCAGTAACCTTTTAGGATACTAAAGGTCACAGCCTCCAACACTTAGGCAGCTATCAACCCAGCAACTTTAAGGGAGCCTTTAAGTTTCCTGGAGTTCGCAGCTGTTGGGACACCAGGAGAGTATGAACTCTGGTAAAAATTCACATCCTCTAGATGTCCTAGCAGCTGAGAACTCCACTAACTTTAAAGGCTCACTTAAAGGCTCCTTTAAGGTTTACAGGCCTCACAGTGACAGGACTGTCGGACTGATGTGCCGCTGTGTCCCAAAATCCGACAGTCCGGCACTGAGTTCACCTGAGGTCACAGCTGGCAGGTCACACAGAGAGCTAACAGAAGTGACCTCAGGCGAACTCAGTGCTGAACGTTCAGATTACATGTCACAGCAACAGTACAGTCCAACAGTCTGGTAACTGTGAGGTCTGGAAACCTTAAAGGAACCTGTTTTATTTACAGGGTTGGTAATGGGGGGGTTTCAGAAACATTTCTCCATTACTAAACCAGGGCCTGATGGCAGTTGTGATTTTTGACAAATCACAGCTGACATCAACCCCATATATTATGCCAATTGCCACCGCACTGGGGCAATCAGGGTGAGCCAGGTAAAGCGCCACAATAGGTGCATCTAATTGATGCACCAAGTGTGGGGTAGTTGCAGGCAGCTATATTTAGGCTGGGGAGGCTCAAAATAACCATGGATCTTCCAAGCCTGAGATTACCAGCCCCCAGCTGTCTTCTTTACCTGCGTTTGTTATTACAAATAGGCAGGGTACCGCACATCAATTTAATTTTTTTGCGCAGGCGAATCACAGAAATGCTATAGCAAAGATGGCTACAGTATTACTGTGATTGCCAGGCAATCCGCGCATGTTTAGTGGCTGAAAATCGGGTGCCAAACATGTGGGGAGAGGAGTCAATACTCATGAGGATCAAAATACTGATGAATATCCCGAATACCTTAATATATGTGTGAGTAGCGAATAGTGCCGAATATATTCGCTCATCACTAGTAGGTATGCTTCAGTAAATCATACAAATGTATACTAGCCACTACAGTATCAGATTGAATGTGCTCAGAGCCTCACGGTTACCACAGCATATTAATTTCACATTTAAGTGATAATAGCCTAATTAGCTGTTGACCTTTCCTAACTTCTCAATAGCTCTTACAGTTTAATGTTAAATTATCTTTTATAAAGTGGCACATGACATCTTGTTTGTTTCAAGAGCACTTCTGTTCACATCCAGAGGCTGCTCCCTTTATCTGTGACAAGTGTTACATGACACATGTCCTTATTCTAATCATTCCAACTAAAGCTTCAATGCAGCTGTTAAACTAAGTATCATACGTAATAACATGTGCTATGCAAATAACTATCATCTCCATTAAAATTTACTATTTATGAGTTACAAATAAGATTAAAATAATTAAATGTACCAATTTCATTTTCTTATGTCCTAAAATTACCAAAATACTGATAAGGTATAAGGCTATGTTCACATAGTGCATCTTTTGCTGTGTTTTTGGTGCATTTTTGAGGTCACAAAGATGCACCTAAATGCATGCATGCCATTCCCCCAGCAAAGTCTAGGAGATTTCTATTTTGCTGTCCACATTGGGCATCTTTTTTTGGCTGCGCTTTTGAAGATGCAGCATGTCAATTACTTTTGCATCTTTCCAGCGGTTTTTAGCTCACAGTCAATAGATTTGACTTAAAAAACGCGTTGGGCAAAATGTGTCAAAACATGGTAAAAAGCGTCAAAAACACATTGCGTTTTAGCCGTGGTGCATTTTTAGTGTGTTTTTTGGGGAACAATAACACTGCATCTTTCTGGTAAAAAGATACATGCTGCGTACAGTCAATCTATGTTTACATGAACAGAATACTGTTCTTCCTAGATAATTATACTATATATCTCGGTAGAAAGCTTGTCATTAATACTTACATGTCTTCTATATTTTCAAACAGGTACTGTTAATAAATACAATACATTTAAAACTTTAAAAAAGTTTTTGCAGTCTCTTTATTTTTTACTATGGGCCTAAAAATAAATAGGAAGGTAATTACTACCTAACTGTTCTACCAGGACATCGGGTCAGAGCAGTCAATGGCTCCTGCTGGTGTTTCAGCTTTTCTCCCATGAACAGAGCAGGTCTTTCTTTTCTGGCCAGCTCTGTCAATGGTGCATGACTGTCAATGTCATGCTAATTGAGAAATGGCTCCCCACAGTTATTTTGATGGAAGCTGGCTTTCAATCAGCATGACGTTACATGGCACACCCAGTCAACAGAGCAAAAGGAAAGAGAAGCCAATGCTCTGTTGATATGACATCAACAGAAGATGCTGGACCACTGGCATGAGTGGTCTGTGACTGCTCTATGCCAACAGAGTTTGGCTTTGGGCACAGCAGGCAGGTAGTTAGTAACTCCCTGCCTATTAGTTCTTAGACACAGGCTAAAAAAAAATAGATCATCCCGGATAACCCCTTTAAATGTGCTCCATCCCAATATAACCTTCATCAGCAACATCAGAGCTTAGGCAGATGAGAATAGGTTTTTTATGCATTAGAGAACAGTGCCAAGAAGGGGCCCAGGATGGGGGACATATATACCAGGAAGGAGCTCAAGAAAAAGGGCATATATATCAATGATGAGGGAATTATATATCACAAAGGAACCCAGTATAGGGGACATATATACCAGTATTAGGAACAATTATATACAAAGAAGGGGCCTAGGATGGGGACATATATACCATGTGAGGGCCCAGGATACCTGGAAGGGGAGCTTTAGTACATGATTGGGACCATTACTAGATAATTGGGGGGAGGAGAGCAACAAGTATGTATTTATATGATTTAGAATGCTACAAGGGCCCATACATCTGCCCAACATGTAGGGGGAACTCGGGTCCAGGACTCAGGTCTTGCCTGGGGCCCATCTGACTTTAGTTATGATACTGACACCAAAAATAGTCTGTCAATGAAGCCTAAAGAAAGACAGCCATATTGATGAATGTATTTTTTGTAGTTTGTTGATTGACAAAGCATTCCTATACAAAGTGAATAAATCACTAGGCTGGTTGATGTAACCCTTTCTCCACACATGACAGGAATATTAATCTCTTCACTATGGACATAAATAGCAAACTGAAACCATAGAAGTTACTATGGGGCCCAGCAGAGTTCAGAGTAAAGATAGTGAGTGCAAGGAATGATAGAAGAGGTGGGTGGAATGAGGAAGGAGGACAGAGTGAATAATAAAATAAACATGAACTTTACATGTCTTATCCAAACTTTAGGCTAAAGACTTAAAATGCATGGATATTTCTATTTCATGTATTTTGAGTAAAAAGAAGGAAAAAAGTAATATTTTCCTGTCGTGACTTAAAATAGCTTAAATGGCTACCTTATCCCTCCAGGATTTTTACTGCAGCTCTGTGTGGCT
Source organism: Anomaloglossus baeobatrachus (assembly GCF_048569485.1). NCBI lineage: Eukaryota > Metazoa > Chordata > Amphibia > Anura > Aromobatidae > Anomaloglossus > Anomaloglossus baeobatrachus. The sequence continues at coordinate 370,277,439 of NC_134355.1, forward strand.
CTTTAGCTAAGGCATCAACCAGGACTTTATGAAGACACTGACACAAAATGATCCATTGATGCATATGGAAATGTAGTGGCCCGGTCCAGATTGTGTCTGTTTCTTTAAGTACATTCACTTATATGTATTATTATGATATATGTTGTAAGTAAAGCATTTTTCATTTGTTGTGTTCTAGCACCATCTACTGGTGAAAACTGTAAGAATCTGAAGTGTTCATTGGGTGTTATCCTATTGGCTAGTTCTTGGTCACATGGCTCAATAGGTGGAGCTATTCTCCAGCCTCTGTCTGAAAGAACTGGAATGAGGTGGTTCTGGCTGAGTCTCCTCTGAATGAAGACATTATGTGGAGTTTCTCTTCACCACAAGACTCCTATTAGGCTGAGTTCTAAGTTCAAAGATTACCTCGCTGCTACACCCTTCACAGTTTACATGGACAATAATCCTCTCTCTCATCTTAATACTGCACGGCTAGGTGCTCTTGAACAGAGATGGGCTTCAAGATTGGCGAACTTTTGCTTTGATATTAAGTATCGCAGTGGCAAGATCAACATCAATGCCGATGTGTTATCCCGTTTGCCCGAAGGAGAAGAGCCTCCTGAGGAAGATCTGTGGGAAGATGTTGAGATGCCTCCCTTCTATCAAAGGTTTCCTACACAGAATGCTGTTGCTGCTACACAAACTGATGAAGTTCCTCAACAGAAACCTGTCCTATTCCAAGATCCATTGAGATGGCAAACTCTTCAAAATGAGTCTCATGTCCTAGGTGAGATCTATGATTACCTGACTACTGGGAGAATACCTCTCAGACGACGCAGCAAATGTCCTGATGTTGAGCTTAATCATCTCTGGAGACAGCGCAAAAGACTCTTCATTCAAAAGGGCTTGATCCTGCGCAATACCCTAGACCCGGTTTCAGGTGAAAGGCTACATCAGATTCTAATCCCACGCCGAGATGCCAGAATTGTTCTTGATGCCTACCACGACCAGTCTGGGCACTTTGGCGTGCACAAAACTGAAGCCACCATACGCCAACGCTTCTATTGGATTGGGATGCAGTCAGACATAGAAAATTGGTGTAGTGAATGTCCAGCCTGCAACCTCACCAAAGTCGGTAAGAAAGATGCCAGAGCTACTCTTCATCCAATCCATTCTCAGAAACCAAACGAGCTAGTCGCTCTTGATCATGTGAAGCTAGCACCAACTCATTAAGGCTACATGTATGCCTTAACCATGGTGGATCACTATACTAAGTGGGTTGCTGTTGTGCCAGTAAAAGACCTTACAGCTCGGACTACAGCTATCACCTTCTACCATGAATATGTGAGACATTACGGTTGCCCTGAAGCAGTCCTCACAGATCGTGTATCTGCCTTTGAGTCACAATTATTTCAAGAACTCTGCCAATTCCATGAATGCAAAAAGCTGAGAACAACCGCCTATCATCCCCAAGGGAATGGCCTCTGCGAGAAAGTCAACCAGACCTTCATCAATATGCTGTGAACAGCATCTGTTACCAAACAAGCTGAATGGCCTCAATTGCTTGACGAGTTAGTGGAAATCTACAACAATACTGTCCACTGTTCTACAGGCTACTCGCCATATTATCTGATGTTTGGAAGACAAGGTCAGCTCCCAAAAGATCATTCTCTTGGAATCCAAGTCCCTGACGTGATCAATCCCCTGCCAAAAACTGATTGGGTCTCAGAGAATCAGCGAAGAATACACGAAGCCCAACAGATTGTTGATTACCGCATGGGTGAAGCTCACCGTCAACAAGAAGAGAGCTACAATCAAAGAGCTAATGCTTCCCCACTTCTAGTTGGAGACAAGGTATGGCTAAAGAAGTGCCACCGTACAGGAAAACTTGATTCACTCTGGGAAACAGAGCCATACACAGTCACAGCTATCCCATATCCTGAGTCAGATGTCTATGAAGTGAATAAACCCGGAATGTCCCCACAGATGGTGCACAGGAACCGCATGAAGCTATGCACCAAAGAGGATCTACTGGTGATGTCATCACCTCCTCCACAAGTCATGCTGGTCTACACACCAATTCCTGCAATGGAAACACCAGCCAGACAACCTACTGTGGAAGAGTGCCTCTACAACACTCAATTTATCCTTCCATGCTATCAATATGTCCCCGTCTCGTTTCATGCTCCAGTGGCTGCTCCTCTGCCAACTTCAACTGATCCAGCAAACAATATCTTTCCTGCTCAAGAGGAAGATCAAGTGTTGAGGCATTCAGAGCGAAGCACAAAAGGAACACTTCCAGCCCGCTACAGAGACTAAAAGGTCATATCCTTTTCCATGAGTTTATAATCTTGTGTTTATTTATTTAGCTGAATAGTCAGTTTAGTAATGTTTAAGCCTCTGCACCTGGGTAATACCAAACACCTTGTTTATTATTTGCACAATTTTCTGTATACAGCCATGGACTTATGGACTGTTTGTTGCCACTAAAGTGCCTTTCCAGAGCCTTTCATATGGACAATAGTATATTGCGGAAAGAGACTCTATCTTCTCATATTGGCACTACCACATTCATGTTTTGCATTTGTTCATTGCCTATTGTTCTTCCGTCTGGCTGCATATTCTTGCCTTATTGTTACTGTGCCTTAAATATATATTTCCTTTCTTTCTTAGCAGTCCTCCACTTGCACAATGGCCGAGGACAGCTCACCTTCAGATGGCGAGTATGCAGTGGCCCGGTCCAGATTGTGTCTGTTTCTTTAAGTACATTCACTTATATGTATTATTATGATATATGTTATAAGTAAAGCATTTTTCATTTGTTGTGTTCTAGCACCATCTACTGGTGAAAACTGTAAGAATCTGAAGTGTTCATTGGGTGTTATCCTATTGGCTAGTTCTTGGTCACATGGCTCAATAGGTGGAGCTATTCTCCAGCCTCTGTCTGAAAGAACTGGAATGAGGTGGTTCTGGCTGAGTCTCCTCTGAGGGAAGACATTATGTGGAGTTTCTCTTCACCACAAGACTCCTATTAGGCCGAGGCCTAGAATTTCACCATTTACTGACTTTTACAGCCAATATGCTGAAGGCTTCCTATCCTGAATCCTCACTGGCCAGATATACATTGTGCATCTCTTCAGACAGTAGGGCATACTAATTATATACAACATCCTACTGCACGCAGATTGAGGAAGTTTGAGGGTCTCCCACCCCATTGCAATATTAGTGGCTTTCATGCCATTGTCCACGCACCAGCCGTCCGGTCCCCGTAGCGCGCTGGGCAACTATCTACATTTGCTTATATGTACTGCACGTGTCTGAACTACCAGTGAAATTAACCCCAGGACTCCAGGTCTGTAAAATCTTATTATATCTACCCTCTAAGCTCAAGAGACTCTGAACCTGCTTCTAAAGGCATACCAGTATTACATCTGAAGCAAATTGTGCTCTTAAAGCTACAGAACCCTAATTACACTTCAGCATTCACCACCAAGCTGTATTTGCTGTGGCCTACCCACAAAAGACCGTGAAACATACTGTATATTCCGTGTTGTTTTCCTTTGTTCCTGCTGTATTAAAGCAACTGTTATCCCCAAGACCGTATCTGTGGACTGTCGATCAGCTGTGGATACTGTGTGGGGGTGGATAGCAGGGAACATCAGGGCCTTGTATATCACCCAGGGAACACGGCCCCTGCAACTTCGTGCCAGAACAGCAACTGTGACATAGAACATTTGAGGTCCTCTGTCCCTGGGCCCTTACAGAAAAAACTGCGTACACACCAGAATCTGCCCGTGACGAGCAGCCCAAACAGCTGATCCCTCTACGTATATGACAGTTCCTAGCTTTCCAATACCGGCATCTGCCTATAACAGCAGTGACTGGAGCTACCTGCCGTTTACAATTTGGACAAAGCTCTAAATCACTGATATTGAAACGGTTTCATTTTCAATGCACATATACATTGCAAATTGACATCTATAAGCAATCGCAAGGTGCATATGGGTTAGCATGGCAGCCAGGGGGCTTACTCAAAATGCCTCCTGCTGCAATCTTGATCTTACTATGAAGCCCATATTAATTAACCTCTTCACCTTCGGCCAATTTTCCGTTTTTCGTTTTTTGTTTTTGCCCCCCTTCGTCCAAGAGCCGTAACTTTTTTACTTTTCTGTCAATCTTCCCATATAAGGGCTTATTTTTTGCTTCTCGAGCTGACATTTTTAATGGCACCATATTTGCACAGATGATACGTTTTGATCGCCTGTTATTGCATTTAGCGCAAAATTTGCGCTAATAAAATGTTATTTTGACGTTTGGAATTTGTTTGCCACTACGCTGTTTACCAATGTAGAGATGAGCGAACCGGTCCCGGTTCGGCTCGAGGCCGGTTCGCCGAACGGGGGTCCCGTTCGAGTTCGGTTCGTCGAACGTTCGACGAACCGAACTCGAACGTATAGGCTATAATGGGAGGCAATCACAAACACATAAAAATGCATTATAAATGTACACAAACAGTTAATAAACATTGCCATAACACTTACCGGTCCTCGCGATCCCTTCTGCACTCTGTCTCCTGCCGCTATTCCATCCGATGATCGCTGAATCCTCCCGGTGACCTGCACTGCCAGCAGAGAAGCAGGACCTATCGTGACGTCAAAATAGCCATGTGACCAGTCACGTGGCTATTATCTCATTGGCTACAGACTGGTCACATGACTATGACACGTCATGTAGGACCTGCGAGTGCATCTCTCCGGTACACGGTGCACATATGTGTATCGCCGTGTACCGGCGACATGCTCTAGCACACGGTCGACTCCCCGTTCCGTTAGGGACCGGCTGACACAGCCGGTCATTAACGGAGATCACCGTTGCCATAGCAACGCAGTTAGCGGTGACGTCACCGCTAACCGCGGCTCCGGGAGCACCGTTGCTATGGTAACGCGTCTGTCAGCGTTACCGCTAGCAGCCAGCAGTGATCACTCACGGAGTGAAGGCTGCACGCTGCTTCCCGATTGTAGTGAGCATTGTAGTTAGGATGGAGGTTCCCCAGCCCCAAGTGATGCCCCTCACTACAATCGTCACTACTACTACACTAGAAAGAAAGAAGACAGAAGAGCAGGATCGTGGAGGGCTGACAGGGGTAATAAAGATGGAGTCTCTAATGTGTCTGTGTATTTATTTCTATTAAAGTATTTTTTCTCTGTGTGGTGTCTTTTTTTAACCCTTTATTGGAGATTCTTAATGGCCGGGTCAAACGTGCCTGACATTAAGAATCTCTGGCTTAATACTGGCTGGTAAAATAAAGCCAGTATTAACTCATGATTACCCAACAAGCCACCCGGCTCCAGGGCTGTTGGAAGAGTTGGATACAGCGCCAGATGATGGCGCTTCTATGAGAGCGCCATTTTCTGGGACGGCTGCGGACTGAAATCCGCAGCAGAGGCGCCCACAAACCTCGGGCTAACCTGTGCTGCGGATTCCAATCCCCAGCTGCCTAGTTGTACCCGGCTGGACACAAAAATAGGGCGAAGCCCACGTCATTTGTTTTTTAATTATTTCATGAAATAAGTGAAATAATTAAAAAAAACGGGCTTCCCTATATTTTTGGTTCCCAGCCGGGTACAAATAGGCAACTGGGGGTTGGAGGCAGCCCGTGGCTGCCAGCTGTACCTGGCTAGCATACAAAAATATGGCGAAGCCCACGTCATTTTTTTGGTGGGCAAAAAACTTCTGCATACAGTCCTGGATGGAGTATGCTGAGCCTTGTAGTTCTGCAGCTGCTGTCTGCTCTTCTCCATACAGACAGACAGCAGCTGCAGAACTACAAGGCTCAGCATACTCCATCCAGGACTGTATGCAGAAGTTTTTTGCCCCCTGAAAAAATTATGTGGCTTCGCCATATTTTTGTATGCTAGCCAGGTACAGCAGGCAGGTACGGCTGCCCCCAACCCCCAGTTGCCTATTTGTACCCGGCTGGGAACCAAAAATAAAGGGAAGCCCTTTTTTTATTATTTCATGAATTTCATGAAATAATTAGAAAACAAATGACGTAGGCTTTGCCCCATTTTTGTGTCCAGCCAGGTACAACTAGGCAGCTGGGATTGGAATCCGCACCACCGGTTGGCCTGAGCTTTCTGGGCCCCACTGCTGCGAATTGCAGTCTGCAGCCACCTCAGAAAATGGCATTTTCATAGAAGCGCCATCTTCTGGCGCTGTATCCAACTCTTCCAGCACCTGCCTGCTATACCTGGCTAGCATACAAAAATATGGCGAAGCTCACGTCCTTTTTTTGTAGCTTTTTGGCAAAAAAAAAAAAAAATGCTTCCCTGGATTTTCCATTGCCAGTGAAGGTAACACCAAGCAGTGGGGGTTAGCAGCCAGTAGCTGCTTGGATTACCCTTAGCTAGCAATACAAAAAATGCAGTGGGAGCTAACATATATTTTTTTTAATTATTTATTTAAATAACTAAAAATAAAATGGGCTTCCCTGTATTTTGATTGCTGGACATCACAGTGCTGTAAAAATAAATCTTTAAAAAAATGACGTAGCGCTCCGCGGTATTTTTGATTCTCAGCGCAGATAAAGCAGACAGCTATGGGTTGCCACCCCCATCTGCCTGCCGTTACCTTGGTTGGCAATCAAAATACAGGGAAGCCCATTAATTTTTTCTATTTAAAAAATAGTTAAAAAAAAAAAATTACGTTGGGTCCCCCCATTTTTGATAGCCAGCTAGGGTAAAGCAGACGGCTGTAGCCTGAAAACCACAGCTGGCAGCTTTACCGTGGTTGGGGATCCAATGTGGAGGTCCCCTCAGGCTCTTTTTTATAATTATTTTATAAATATTAATAATTACACAATAAAAGTAGGGGACCCCCCAAATTGGATCACCAGCCAAGGTAAAGCGGACAGCTGTGGTCTGGTATTCTCAGGGTGGGAAGGTCCATAGTTATTGGGCCTTCACAGCCTAAAAATAGCAGGCCGCAGGCACCCCAGACGTGGCGCATCCACTAGATGCGCCAATCCTGGCGCTTCACCCCAGCTCATCCCGTGCCCTGGTGCAGTGGCAAACGGGGTAATAAATCGGGTTGATACTAGCTGTAAAGTCACCTGAGATCAAGCCCAGCAGTTTGTGATGTCATGGCGTCTATTAGATACCCAACATCATAAACTGTCAGTACTAACAAAAACAAAAAATCGACAAAAGAAATTTATTTGAAAAAACAGTCCCCAAAACATTTCCTCTTTCACCAATTTATTGTAAGAAAAAAAATAAAGGGGTCCCACGACGACTCTGGACCGTCTAGAATATGGGGGGGAGACACTCAGGGAACGTATCCCCCATTTTCTAGGAGTGCGGACCCTTCATGTGAGGAGTGTGGGTGCAATAAATCTGCACTCACTCTCCCCGGGTCCACAGCAGCAGAGTCCATGTCGTAATGGTTGCTACCAAAGCTGCAATGCCCTGCTCATGAGGTAAGGGCATGCCTAATCAGGAGAACTACTGTAGAGGAAGCTCTGCTCACTGGTATATAGGTGCTCAGAGGTAATAATAGATAAAATTAGTGAGTAACCTCGGCACTCTATATCTCCCAGACTAAGTCAGTAAGTCACAACGGATAGTAATGCAAAATCACTCTTTATTGGTCCGTATTAAGAAAATTTTTTTTTCATAAGCATATATGTTTTTGTCCAAAACAAGTTACAAATGACGTTTCGGCCTGAGCCTTCGTCAGATTGGACTTATCTGCATGTAATCATGAAAAATGACAATAATCAGTATCACATAAGAGTGAGAGAACAATAACATAAACTCGAACAATGTAGAGGTACAATTGGGATGCAGCAAAAAAATTGCAACACAGCAAGAAATGAAACACATGATACAAATGTCATAATACAGTACAAGGACAATATAGTAATGACAAATATGGGGTCAGAGTAGACTTAGACAGCTCTGGTACGAAAGAGATGTCAATCATAAAGTAACATGTGCAGTAGGTGTAGAGCTACACTATGCATGGCAGAGCTAATGGGTAGACCGACCATAGAAAAAGTAGAGAAAAAGTGGAGAAAAAGTGGAGAATAAGTGGAACATAAGAGGAGAAAAAGTGGAGAAAAAGTGGAGAAAAAAGTGGAGAAAAAGTGGAGAAAAAGTGGAGAAAAAGTGGAGAAAAAGTGGAGATTAAGAGGAGAAAAAGTGGAGAAAAAAGTGGAGAAAAAGTGGAGAAAAAGTGGAGCATAAGTGGAGAAAAAGTGGAGAAAAAGTGGAGAAAAAGTGGAGCATAAGAGGAGAAAAAGTGGAGAAAAAGTGGAGAAAAAGTGGAGCATAAGAGGAGAAAAAGTGGAGAAAAAGTGGAGAAAAAGTGGAGCATAAGAGGAGAAAAAGTGGAGAAAAAGTGGAGAAAAAGTGGAGCATAAGAGGAGAAAAAGTGGAGATTAAGAGGAGAAAAAGTGGAGAAAAAGTGGAGCATAAGAGGAGAAAAAGTGGAGAAAAAGTGGAGAAAAAGTGGAGAAAAAGTGGAGAAAAAGTGGAGCATAAGAGGAGAAAAAGTGGAGATTAAGAGGAGAAAAAGTGGAGAAAAAGTGGAGAAAAAGTGGAGAAAAAGTGGAGAAAAAGTGGAGCATAAGAGGAGAAAAAGTGGAGAAAAAAGTGGAGAAAAAGTGGAGAAAAAGTGGAGAAAAAGTGGAGATTAAGAGGAGAAAAAGTGGAGCATAAGAGGAGAAAAAGTGGAGAAAAAAGTGGAGAAAAAGTGGAGAAAGTGGAGAAAAAAATGGAGAAAAAGTGGAGAAAAAGTGGAGAATAAGAGGAGAAAAAGTGGAGAAAAAGTGGAGAAAAAGTGGAGAATAAGAGGAGAAAAAGTGGAGAATAAGTGGAGAAAAAAATGGAGAAAAAGTGGAGAAAAAGTGGAGAAAAAGTGGAGCATAAGAGGAGAAAAAGTGGAGAAAAAAGTGGAGAAAAAGTGGAGAAAAAGTGGAGCATAAGAAGAGAAAAAGTGGAGAAAAAGTGGAGAAAAAGTGGAGCATAAGAGGAGAAAAAGTGGAGAAAAAGTGGAGAAAAAGTGGAGAAAAAGTGGAGCATAAGAGGAGAAAAAGTGGAGAAAAAGTGGAGAAAAAAGTGGAGAAAAAGTGGAGAAAAAGTGGAGAAAAAGTGGAGAAAAAGTGGAGAAAAAGTGGAGATTAAGAGGAGAAAAAGTGGAGAAAAAGTGGAGAAAAAGTGGAGCATAAGAGGAGAAAAAGTGGAGAAAAAAGTGGAGAAAACGTGGAGAAAACGTGGAGAAAAAGTGGAGAAAAAGTGGAGAAAAAGTGGAGAAAAAGTGGAGCATAAGAGGAGAAAAAGTGGAGAAAAAAGTGGAGAAAACGTGGAGAAAAAGTGGAGAAAAAGTGGAGAAAAAGTGGAGCATAAGAGGAGAAAAAGTGGAGATTAAGAGGAGAAAAAGTGGAGAAAAAGTGGAGAAAAAGTGGAGAAAAAGTGGAGAAAAAGTGGAGCATAAGAGGAGAAAAAGTGGAGAAAAAAGTGGAGAAAAAGTGGAGAAAAAGTGGAGAAAAAGTGGAGATTAAGAGGAGAAAAAGTGGAGCATAAGAGGAGAAAAAGTGGAGAAAAAAGTGGAGAAAAAGTGGAGAAAGTGGAGAAAAAAATGGAGAAAAAGTGGAGAAAAAGTGGAGAAAAAGTGGAGAATAAGAGGAGAAAAAGTGGAGAAAAAGTGGAGAAAAAGTGGAGAATAAGAGGAGAAAAAGTGGAGAATAAGTGGAGAAAAAAATGGAGAAAAAGTGGAGAAAAAGTGGAGAGAAAGTGGAGAAAAAAATGGAGAAAAAGTGGAACACCCTTTGGTACCTTTCATGTGGCACTAAGGGGTGCTTAGCTTTGTATTTAGCCAAAAAAATGAAAAAAAAATGACATAGGGTTCCCCCTAGTTTTGTAGCGAGCTAGGGTAAAGCAGACGGCTGCAGCCCGCAGACCACAGCTGGCAACCTCACCTTGGCTGGTAATCCAAAACTGAGGGCACCCCACGCTGTTATTTTAAATTAAATAAATAATTAAAAAAAAAAACACGTAGGGGTCCCCCAAAATTGGATCACCAGCCAAGGTAAAGCAGACAGCTGGGGCCTGATATTCTCAGACTAGGGAGGTCCATGGTTATTGGAATCTCCCCAGCCTAAAAATAGCAGGCCGCAGCCGCCCCAGAAGTGGCGCATCCATTAGATGCGCCAATCCTGGTGCTTCGCCCCAGCTCATCCCGCGCCCTGGTGCGGTGGCAAACGGGGTAATATTTGGGGTTAATACCAGATGTGTAATGTCACCTGGCATCAAGCCCTGGGGTTGGTGAGGTCAGGCGTCTATCAGATACCCGACATCACCAACCCAGTCAGTAATAAAAAAAAAATACACGACAAACACATTTTTATTTGAAAAAACACTCCCCAAAACATTCCCTCTTTAACCAATTTATTAGATTGAAAAACAAATCCAGGTCTGGTGTAATCCAAGGGGTTGCCATGACGATGCACACTGTCCCAGTCAATGAAGAGCAGGATGTTCCCCATTGGCTGGGAGAGCAGTGCAGTGACCTGAGCTAACATCAATGGGTCAGCCCAGGTCACTGCAGGGGATGACAAGTGCTGCTGTCAGCGAGGTACATTACCTGCGCTGATCTCCAGCACACTGACAGCCCCTGTCACTGAGGTCAATGACCGGCGCCTTCACATCAAGTATCGCGAGAGGTCCGTGACGTCACCGCCAGTGTCAGTCTCGGGTCGGAAGCGATAGGTGATGTGACAAGCGGCGGCCATGGAGGACAGTGACAGCGCTGAGGTCGGGATGGCGGGACTTCATCACCGCAGGTAAGCCGAGCGAGCGAGCGAGCGGGCGGGCGGGCGGGGGGGGGGGTGGATGTGTGTGTGTGTGTTTGTGTATGTGTATGTATGTGTACATGCCGCGGGCAGGAGGGGGTGGAGCGAGCTGAGCGGGAAAGTGTAGGCTTCCTGCACGTATCTAAGATAAACATCGGGTTACTAACCAAAGCGCTTTGCTTGGATACCCGATGTTTATCTTGGTTACCAGCTTGTGGCAGGCTGCCAGCGATGGCTCCTGCTCACTGTAGCTGTAAAAAGCCCTGCTTTTTGCTGCTAGAACCGTTCTCGAACGTATCTAGAACTATCGAGCTTTTAGCAAAAAGCTCGAGTTCTAGTTCGATCTCGAACAGCCCAAAAATCACTCGAGCCTAGAACTGGAGAACCACGAACCACGAACCGCGCTCAACTCTACCAATCAGATGAATTGATTTTATATTTTGATAGATCAGGCATTTCTGAATGCAGTAACACCAAATATATATATATATATATATATATATATATATAGATATATAGATATATATATATATACAGTGCCTACAAGTAGTATTCAACATTCAACCCCCTGCAGATTTAGCAGGTTTGATAAGATGCAAATAAGTTAGAGCCTGCAAACTTCAAACAAGAGCAGGATTTATTAACAGATGCATAAATCTTACAAACCAACAAGTTATGTTGCTCAGTTAAATTTTAATAAATTTTCAACATAAAAGTGTGGGTCAATTATTATTCAACCCCTAAGTTAAATATTTTGTGGAATAACCCTTGTTTGCAATTACAGCTAATAATCGTCTTTTATAAGACCTGATCAGGCCAGCACAGGTCTCTGGAGTTATCTTGGCCCACTCCTCCATGCAGATCTTCTCCAAGTTATCTAGGTTCTTTGGGTGTCTCATGTGGACTTTAATCTTGAGCTCCTCCCACAAGTTTTCAATTGGGTTAAGGTCAGGAGACTGACTAGGCCACTGCAACACCTTGATTTTTTCCCTCTTGAACCAGGCCTTGGTTTTCTTGGCTGTGTGCTTTGGGTCGTTGTCTTGTTGGAAGATGAAATGACGACCCATCTGAAGATCCTTGATGGAGGAGCGGAGGTTCTTTGCCAAAATCTCCAGGTAGGCCGTGCTATCCATCTTCCCATGGATGCGGACCACATGGCCAGGCCCCTTGGCTGAGAAACAGCCCCACAGCATGATGCTGCCACCCCCATGCTTGACTGTAGGGATGGTATTCTTGGGGTCGTATGCAGTGCCATCCAGTCTCCAAACGTCACGTGTGTGGTTGGCACCAAAGATCTCGATCTTGGTCTCATCAGACCAGAGAACCTTGAACCAGTCTGTCTCAGAGTCCTCCAAGTGATCATGAGCAAACTGTAGATGAGCCTTGACATGACGCTTTGAAAGTAAAGGTACCTTACGGGCTCGTCTGGAACGGAGACCATTGCGATGGAGTACGTTACTTATGGTATTGACTGAAACCAATGTCCCCACTGCCATGAGATCTTCCCGGAGCTCCTTCCTTGTTGTCCTTGGGTTAGCCTTGACTCTTCGGACAAACCTGGCCTCGGCACGGGTGGAAACTTTCAAAGGCTGTCCAGGCCGTGGAAGGCTAACAGTAGTTCCATAAGCCTTCCACTTCCGGATGATGCTCCCAACAGTGGAGACAGGTAGGCCCAACTCCTTGGAAAGGGTTTTGTACCCCTTGCCAGCCTTGTGACCCTCCACGATCTTGTCTCTGATGGCCTTGGAATGCTCCTTTGTCTTTCCCATGTTGACCAAGTATGAGTGCTGTTCACAAGTTTGGGGAGGGTCTTAATCAGTCAGAAAAGGCTGGAAAAAGAGATATTTAATCCAAACATGTGAAGCTCATTGTTCTTTGTGCCTGAAATACTTCTTAATACTTTAGGGGAACCAAACAGAATTCTTGTGGTTTGAGGGGTTGAATAATAAATGACCCTCTGAATAAACTTTTCACAATTTAAAAAAAAAAAAAAAAAAAGAAATAACATTCTTTTTTGCTGCAGTGCATTTCACACTTCCAGGCTGATCTACAGTCCAAATGTCACAATGCCAAGTTAATTCCGAATGTGTAAACCTGCTAAATCTGCAGGGGGTTGAATACTACTTGTAGGCACTGTATATATATTTATAATTATAATATAATTTATGTTTACACTGCATATATCCTATACAGACCAAAAGATTTGACACACCTTCTCATTCAAAGAGTTTTCTTTATTTTCATGACTCTGAAAATTGTAGATTCACATTGAAGGCATCAAAACTATGAATTAACACATGTGGAATGAAATACTTAACAAAAAAGTGTGAAACAACTGAAAATATGTCTTACATTCTAGGTTCTTTAAAGTAGCCACCTTCTGCTTTGATTACTGCTTTGCACACTCTTGGCATTCTCTTGATGAGCTTCGAGAGGTAGTCGCCAGAAATGGTTTTCACTTCACAGGTGTGCCCTGTCAGGTTTAATAAGTGGAATTTCTTGTCTTATAAATGGGGTTGGGACCATCAGTTGTGTTGTGCAGAAGTCTGGTGGATACACAGCTGATAGTCCTACTGAATAGACTGTTAGAATATGTATTATGGCAAGAAAAAAGCAGCTAAGTAAAGAAAAACGAGTGGCCATCATTACTTTAAGAAATGAAGGTCAGTCAGTCCGAAAAATTGGGAAACTTTGAAAGTGTCCCCAAGTGCAGTGCAAAAACCATCAAACACTACAAAGAAAATGGCTCACATGAGGACCGCCCCAGGAAAGGAAGACCAAGAGTCCCCTCTGCTGCGGAGGATAAGTTTTTCCGAGTTACCAGCCTCAAAAATCGCAGGTTAACAGCAGCTTAGATTAGAGACCAGGTCAATTACACACAGAGTTCTATCAGCAGACACCTCTCTAGAACAACTGTTAAGAGGAGACTTTGTGCAGCAGGCCTTCATGGTAAAATAGCTACTAGGAAACCACTGCTAAGGGCAGGCAACAAGCAGAAGAGACTTGTTTGGGCTAAAGAACACAAGGAATGGACATTAGACCAGTGGAAATCTGTGCTTTTGTCTGATGAGTCCAAATTTGAGATCTTTGGATCCAACCACCGTGTCTTTATGCGAAGCAGAAAAGGTGAATGGATGGACTCGACATGGCTGGTTTCCACCGTGAAGCATGGAGGAGGAGGTGTGATGGTGTGGGGGTGCTTTGCTGGTGACACTGTTGGGGATTTATTCAAAATTGAAGGCATACTGAGCCAGCATGGCTACCACTGCATCTTGCAGCGGCATGTTATTCCATCCGGTTTGCGTTTAGTTGGACCATCATTTATTTTTCAACAAGACAATGACCCCAAACACACCTCCAGGCTGTGTAAGGGCTATTTGACTAAGAAAGAGAGTGATAGGGTGCTATGCCAGATGGCCTGGCCTCCACAGTCACCAGACCTGAACCCAATCGAGATGGTTTGGGGTGAGCTGGACCGCAGAGTGAAGGCAAAAGGGCCAACAAGTGCTAAGCATCTCTGGGAACTCCGTCAAGACTGTTGGAAGACCATTTCCGGTGACTACCTCTTGAAGCTCATCAAGAGAATGCCAAGAGTGTGCAAAGCAGTAATCAAAGCAAAAGGTGGCTACTTTGAAGAACCTAGAATATAAGACATATTTTCAGTTGTTTCACACTTTTTTGTTAAGTATTTCATTCCACATGTGTTAATTCATAGTTTTATGTTTTATACTTTTTGATAGATCAGGCATTTCTGGAGGCAGCCATACCAAATGTGTGTATATTTTTTATTTTTTTTAACTCTTTAATTTTCAATTGGATGTGATTTGAAGTTTTAGGTTGTTTTATATGTTTTAAAACTTTTTTTTATTTTATCAGTCCCCCTAGGAGACTCTAAGGATCAGCAGTCTTATAGCTCATTTATTTCCGTTGATCACAGCTAAACAGCTATGATCACCAGAAATATTCGCCTCTTGTTAATGGCAGCACTTGGCTGGGTAAAACAAGAAGTGACTCATGATAGCTACAGGAGTCTTCACATGACCCTGTGCTACCATGATAACCATCAGCCGCCGATAAGGCCGGGTAAGTCAAGATTTCAGGTGACGAGGATTTAAACGGCAATGTCACATTTTGACATCGCGATTTAAGGGGTTAACAGGCACTGGGGGATTGTGGATCCTCTCGTGCCTGTGAGTCACACATGTCAGCTATTCAAATCAGCTAACATCTGCGTGGATTGCTGGTGGCTGCCCACAGCTGCCGCAGGTGATTACACTATGACCACTTAGGTCGTACCATTATGGCCCGCGGTTGTTAAGGAGTTAAAGAAGAAAATATTTTTTAAAATATAACAACGAAAAATATAGAAATGTAAATACTCCTTTTATTCAGATCAAAAATAAAGTATAAAAAAAACTGGTATCATCGTGTACATAAATGTGCTATGAAAATATAAAATTATTCAAAACAGTAAACAGTGAAAAGAACAAAACCAAAAACCAGAGTTTTCTATATTTTGATCACCATAACTCCCCCTAAAACTAATCCAAAATGGCATCAATAAAAACTTCAGCTTGCCCCAAAAAACAAGCCCTAATATATCTCTTTCACCCAAACTAAAAGTTCTGGTTCTTAAAAAAGGATGAGCATAACTAAATTTATTCTATTTTACAAAGTACTGAATTTTTCACTACCAAAATAATAAAACAATATACAAGTTTGGTATTATTTTTTACCGTCCTGAAAAATCATGTTGGCAGGTCAATTTTAAAATACAAAAAACACTGTAAATAAAGAACACATAAAACAATAGCAAAGTTGCATTTTTTCACTTCACTTCAGATGGAATTTTGTCCTATTTTTCCAAACAGCAGCAAATGGTGTTCCTCAAAACTTCAACTTGTCCTGCAAAAAACAAACCCTCAAATGCGTACATCAGCAAAAAGCCTAAAAGTTATGGCTCTTGAAGAAAGAGATCAAAAAATAAAAATGCAAAAATAAAAATTAACTGTGTCCTTAAAGGGAACCTGTCAGCAGAAATGTCCCCTAAAACCTAACAGATTCCCCCTCTGCAGCTCCTGGGCTGCATTCTATAAAGGTCCCTGTTATGATTGTGCCCACTTTCTGACCGAAAAAAAGTGTTTATAAAGTTGTACCTTTTTGGCTTCTGATTCTGTAAATCTGTCACGGGGGCGGGCTGCCTGATGGCCGTTATTCTGCCCCCTGGTCCTGTATGCCGCCCCCATCGCTGATTTCAATACTTCTGGACGCCGCCCACTGCTCCAGCCATTCCCGCGCATGCCCAGTGCCCATCTCTCGGGGATGAGCACTGTGCCCAGCGTCACCGCTGGTGACGTGCACGCAGGGTTAAGATTATGGGCGGTGCTGTGATGTTTATTCCTAAGCAACCACCCATAATCGCGGGACCGCGCTTTCCCCCTCGGCCTGCTTCTTTCTGCGCAAGCGCGCTGCTGCTGACCTCACTTCGCCTCCTTCCCATCTTGCCCCGAGGCAGGAAGCAGAAGCAGGCCGAGGGGGAAAGCGCGGTCCCGCGATTATGGGCGGTTGCTTAGGAATAAACATCACAGCACCGCCCATAATCTTAACCCTGCGTGCACGTCACTAGCGGTGACGCTGGGCACAGTGCTCATCCCCGAGAGATGGGCACTGGGCATGCGCGGGGATGGCTGGAGCAGTGGGCGGCGTCCAGAAGTATTGAAATCAGCGATGGGGGCGGCATACAGGACCAGGGGGCAGAATAACGGCCATCAGGCAGCCCGCCCCCGTGACAGATTTACAGAATCAGAAGCCAAAAAGGTACAACTTTATAAACACTTTTTTTCGGTCAGAAAGTGGGCACAATCATAACAGGGACCTTTATAGAATGCAGCCCAGGAGCTGCAGAGGGGGAATCTGTTAGGTTTTAGGGGACATTTCTGCTGACAGGTTCCCTTTAAGGGGATAATATTGTTATTTATACTGTTTTGTTGCAATGTTATTATGTTATTTATACGTTATTTGGGAAATAAATGGACCCACTTTTTCCTATTGATATTTGTGCACTGTGGTATCTCTCCCAGGTAATACTTGTAAGGTAACTTCATTTGGCATGGATTACTTTCGCCACTAAACTCACAAAGTTCAAGATATGGAGGCTAAACAGGTTCCGTATAAAAGACAACCTGAAGTCAAATATTTGTCAAATATCAATTTTCATTTCTAACCCTCTAAAAGAAGAGCAACAATTTTCCAGAATATTTATATTTTTTCTGAATTGTCCTGTTTGTATCTGAAGCCTGACACATTTATTTCAGACGTCTCTTGGGTGTGCAACACTTGAGCCATAATTTATTTTGCTGTTTTGTTCACTTGATACATTCTTGACACGAGCCATATCATTTCTCAAATGCATGAACAATTACATCATGTTTTCATAGCATGAACAGTATTGGTCCTGATTAGATTTCTACCATTCTTGGCACCTCCAGGCTAACAAATGGATCCTAAGGTTTCTTGAGCACAGAATCACTTTCATTCACATTGTTTAATCTGACTTCCCTTATCTGCTGTTAAAATTCTTTACTTTTAGCACTTGTGATGACGTTAACAAAAATAACCATGAACATTTCCTAGAATATACACTGATGAGCAAAAGAGTAACAATGTTTTGAACTTTTGACTTTCAGACGGCATATCTCACCATACATTAGATCATTTTGTAGACAATTATCATAGTTATCGCATGCATAAATTTGACTTGCAAATATTTAGCATATGATCAGTTATGCAAATCACTTAATTGTTACTGTTTTGCACCTGGTGGTGATTACATCTTCTTCTTCCTGTATACTACAAATTACAACCCATTCACACATTCCCTAATAGCTCAGTTTGTTATTAGGTTAATTCCCAAGTGAAAGGTCACTGGTTCAAATCGAGGAGTTGCCATGAAAACAATTTCCAGTAAAAGAAAATCAGCACTATCCAGCTCATTAATAGCGGTCTCTCAGCCAAGAATATTGACAAATTCATCATGTACAATACGAAATAAAGCCCATACATCAAGCCAAAGGCTGAGAGGTGGACGTCCAGGTAAAATATAGGAGTCAAGAAGTTGGCTCATCTCAATGTCTATCAGTTCTAACGTGACAAACAGCAGTGGCGGAGGCTCGTATGATTCATAATAGTGAGATCACAGTTACCTATGCAAGTACTGTGTGATGCATGTTACACAAGTCTGGAATGTTGGCCCGAATAAAGGTGAAGAAGCCTCAACTTCAAAAATGTCTTAAGAGGCATCAGCAAAAAAACACGAAAAGTTGACAGTAGAAGAATGGAAATGGGTAATTTGGAGCGATGAGACAAAACTCAATAGACTAGGCTCTAAAGGGTCAAATGAGTCGGTAAGAAACAAGTGAAAAAAAATTGGCTAACGGAAATTAAACGAACTGTGAAGTTTGGTGGAGGAAGCCTGATGCTTTAGGATTGTTGTACAGCCAAAGGCGTTGGATATTTGACCAGGATTGATGGTGTCTCAATGCTGAGTTATATGTGAGTATCCTACAAGACAAGCTATTTTGCACACTCAAGTATTATGGGTATGAAAAGAATGACATAGTGTTCCAGCATGTATACGTTGAGATTGGTGAAGAAATTGTTCAATGACAATGAAGTAGAGGTGCTGAATTGACCCCCACAGTCCCCAGACCTCAATCCCATTTGCTTACTTATGGGCAGAGTTGAAGAAAAATCTGTATACATACCTAAGTGAGTATATACCAACATTGGGAATGTGTAGAAGAAACCTGGGATCAGATTTCGGTAGAGACATGCTTGAATCTGATATAAAGTATGCGCAAAAAGATCCAGGCAATGTTGAAAGCCAAAGTTGGATTTACAAAATATTAACACAATTATAAAAAATTAAAATTTAGATTTTTAGTGGCACAACCGTAACAATGCAGTGACATAACTAATCATATACTAAATAGTTGCAAGTCAAATTTATGTATGAGATAGCCAAGATGATTGACTAGAAATTTAAGGTAGGCTCACGCTCAAAGCTGTAGTGGATGGTGAGATATGGAGCCTGAAAGTCAAAAGTTTAAAACAGTGCTACCCTTTTGCTCGTTGGTGTAAGTCATCTCACCTGATATACATGGCTGTTACGAAAAATATGATGATTATTGTTACCCCATTATATAAGTTGCATTGCACAACATCTTGTAAACAAACATCTGTCTGCATATGAGAAAACAAAGATAATTTTTCCTCAGCTTTTGATTTCATCCATATTTCATTCAACCATTAATTTGGCATCCGTTTTTCTTTTTTTATGCAAAAGTAAAAAAATTCCCTTACAATTTAGACAGTGAAAACATAGATGATATACAAGTGACATACTTTTTTATGGACTAATTTGCTTTAATGGGCGAATTTGTTCAGCAAATCGCATCAAAAACAGACATCTCTTTTTTCGTAATCCACAAAAAAAAGACTTGTGAACATGTCCATAGACTATAATGGGTATACGTTCTATCTATCTACATATATAAGAAATAGGACAAAATGTACTTCTGAGTGACTCTTATGGAAATTGACAACTATGTGAACCTGCCTTGATCTCTGTGATCCCATATTACTCAACGCTATGTAAAGAGAATATCTCACAAATATATTTTTATATAAAATCATATAAAACAGAATTATTTAAAAAATGTTTGTTTTTTCTCTAGACTTTGCTGTTAAATAATTGGCATTGTACCCCTGGAGCTCTTTTATCATTCTACCTGAGAAATTAATGTTTACGTGATCTAACAGAACAATGTATTTGTTGGGTATTTTTATGACAAACTTCATTAAAGTTCAAAATATATGCAGGTCTATTAATCAGATGTATTGCTATTCTCAAGTAAGCATATTTGCATTATTTAACTGCACAAAGGTTGTTGATAAAAACTGCAATCATATGGCCATAATACATGTTTCCCTGCCTCTTGCACAAAGCAGCTTTATGGTGTATACATAAGCCTTATTGTCTTCTTTTGACTAATCATGTAAAATCATCACCTAATTTCACGATTTGTAATATCTACATATTTCATATTCAATTTGCAAATTCACATTGTCTTGTTAGAAATCAGGTCTTTAAATACATTCATACTGTATATATTATACAGTACCAGTAAGCTTAAGGCTTATGACTTAAAGAGGGATGAGGGAATCCGAACTGTAACATTCAGGGTCCATACGAGACACCTTGTGTCTGGTGCTGAACCCCAAACACAGACTTTTCACTGTACATCCGGTTCTTGTTCAGGTTTGTTACCCGAAAAAAGCTTGTTGAAAGGTTACAGAGCAGACGATCAGCAAACTTTTAGGCTGTGGGCACCTCTGCAGTGACTGCGATGGCAGTCATGCCAAATATTGGCATGGCTGTGATTGGCCGGTGCACCCTGTGACTCAGCCTGTATAAACACCAGATCACGGGCCACGGTGCCTTTTTGCCTTGACTAGAATACGGAGAGTACATTATTGGAGTGAGAGACAGTGATAGGAGAAGTTAGGGGTAAAACAAATATATTGTAGGGATAGGACACTGTAGGATTGAGGGACAGTGATAGATGTGTGCCGCCCCTGCAGCAGTCAAACTGCTCGGGTCCAGGGTTGCCATGGCTCGAGGGTCTCTGGACCCAGGTGCTTGCAGCCACTCAAAAAGAAAGGGGAAGTATTTACAGGGGATACGTGTTCTTGATGCCACCCGTGGTTCGCGGTAAGGGGAGTACCGCTGCTGCCGATGGGAGTATACGGGGGAGATGGAGTGGGGCAGCCAGATGGTGATCCCTCCATGGGTAGGGGAGACCCCGGGACTCTAGAGAAATAGGTGGCGGTGGCATTGTGCAGGCTGTGTGAGCTGGCAGGATGTAGGGAGACCAGTGTACTCTCTCAGGCTGTGTGGATGTTGGTGCAACCATTAAGCAGACTCTGACACAGTAGTAAACCAAGTCTTTGAGTGCCGCTGCCACTCTGGGGAGCTCGTCCAGGAATCTGTCCCTGATGGTATTGCTTAGTGGTCCGGAGCCTGCCTCCATGCACATGTAGATAGATGTTTCTGAGTGACCCCTCAGCCTGAAGTGGTCAGGGTCCCGCTCCCTATATTTAAATAGGGGAGCTGTGCTCTCGATGGCTGACACTTGGGATTTCAGTGGGCCGCATAAGCTGGAAAGCCCTATCCCCTCGTTGTGTTGGTGCCTTCGATCTCTGAGCTCTTGGGGAAAGTTCATAAAAAGACTATCCTCCACAGGTGAGTTACCAGGTTGTGTGAAGCTACTCCATGACATAGGGTCCTGTACCACGTCGTGCTCGGTACCGGTCCAGTTACTGGCATTTCCGGTGTCGACCGTTCTCCAAAACTAAGTCTGGGCACCCTTCTCCTGTACCCTGCGACCATGTCTCCGACTCTTCCGGTCCCAGACCACCATCTGCGACCCAACCAAAGTAGCCCAAGGAGCTACAACTCCCTCAGCTCCTCACTCTTTGAGGGCTAATGCTGAACTCCAGGGAGCTGCTACTCCCAGCTCCTCAATCTTTGGGAGCTACTGCTGAACTCCAGGGAGCTGCTACTCCCAGCTCCTTCCTCTTTGGGAGCTACTGCTGAACTGACTATGTCCCTCCCACCAATCTGCCTGACCCCCAGGTGGGTGGCCCTTTTCCAGCTAGACCACCCACTGGTGTGCCTGACAGGGTGTGGTGTGAGGTGTGGTTAGGATTTGAGTGCTGATGGAAGCAATACCAGTAGCTAGGATCCCAGAACTATGGAGGATGAGTTCTGCATCATAAGAGAAAGGAGTGCAGTCTTCTGTGACACCCTGATAGAGTCAGGGGCGTCACAGATGCATGTAATTCTAAATAAAATAAAGTGCTGTCTCATACAGCTTTGCATAGCTGTCCAAAACTGCAGAATACAGTCAGTGTAATCTATTAGCTCAGTCTACCAAAAAACAGAGTTTTTCCCAGTGTATCTTGCTGTGTGAAAATCTCTGAAAACTTATAGTTCGTAGCATCACGCAGCTTTAGGCCTCTTTCACACGTTCCTGAAGAACCACACACGTTTTTCACGGACATGTCAGATGTGCGTTTAGCCCTCCGTGAGCCGTGTTTATGGCCTACGTGTGTTCTCCGTGTGTTACCCGTGAAAGCACACAGAGAACAGGAACTTTATGCTCACCTGTCCCTGGCGTTGATGTCTGTGGTGCTGATTTTCGGTCTCTGGTCCTGCCGACTCCACGCTGCTGCAGCTTCCGGCCGCAGTGAAGTGAATATTGCAAATAAGCAAGTGACAGCAGCGGCAGAGACAGGAGGGCTGGAGAAGGTGAGTAATGTTGTTTTTTTATTTTCTCAAACACGTGTGTTTTCTCCGGCATGTGTCACACGGAACACCTCCGTGTGGTCCGTTTGCGTTCCATGTGACACCTGTGATGCCGGAGAAAAACGGACATGCTGACTAGAGTTGAGCGCGGTTCGCGGTTCGAGGATCTCCAGTTCTAAGCTCGAGTGATTTTTGGGGCTGTTCGAGATCGAACTAGAACTCGAGCTTTTTGCAAAAGCTCGATAGTTCTAGATACGTTCGAGAACGGTTCTAGCAGCAAAAAGCAGGGCTTTTTACAGCTACAGTGTGCAGGAGCCATCGCTGGCAGCCTGCCAGAAGCTGGTAACCAAGATAAACATCGGGTATCCAAGCAAAGCGCTTTGGTTAGTAACCCGATGTTTATCTTAGTTACGTGCAGGAAACCCACACTTCCCCGCTCAGCTCGCTCTGCCCCCTCCTGCCCGCGGCATGTACACATACATACACACACACACACACACACACACACACACCCCGCTCGGCTTACCTGCGGTGATGAAGTCCCGCCATCCCGACCTCAGCGCTGTCACTGTCCTGCATGGCCGCCGCTTGTCACATCACCTCTCGCTTCCGACCTGAGACTGACTAGCGGTGACGTCACGGACCTCTCGCGATACTTGAGGGGAAGGCGCCGGTCATTGAACTCAGTGACAGGGGCTGTCAGTGTGCTGGAGATCAGCGCAGGTAATGTACCTCGCTGACAGCAGCACTTGTCATCCCCTGCAGTGACCTGGGCTGACCCATTGATGTTAGCTCAGGTCACTGCACTGCTCTCCCAGCCAATGGGGAACATCCTGCTCTTCATTGACTGGGACAGTGTGGATCGTCATGGCAACCCCTTGGATTACACCAGACCTGGATTTGTTTTTCATTCTAATAAATTGGTTAAAGAGGGAATGTTTTGGGGAGTGTTTTTTCAAATAAAAATGTGTTTGTCGTCTATTTTTTTTATTACTGACTGGGTTGGTGATGTCGGGTATCTGATAGACGCCTGACCTCACCAACCCCAGGGCTTGATGCCAGGTGACATTACACATCTGGTATTAACCCCATATATTACCCCGTTTGCCACCGCACCAGGGCGCGGGATGAGCTGGGGTGAAGCACCAGGATTGGCACATCTAATGGATGCGCCACTTCTGGGGCGGCTGCAGCCTGCTATTTTTAGGCTGGGGAGAGTCCAATAACCATGGACCTCCCTAGTTTGAGAATATCAGGCCCCAGCTGTCTGCTTTACCTTGGCTGGTGATCCAATTTTGGGGGACCCCTACGTGTTTTTTTTAAAAAATTATTTATTTAATTTAAAATAACAGCGTGGGGTGCCCTCAGTTTTGGATTACCAGCCAAGGTGAGGTTGCCAGCTGTGGTCTGCAGGCTGCAGCCGTCTGCTTTACCCTACCTGGCTACAAAACTAGGGGGAACCCTACGTCATTTTTTTTTTTTTCATTTTTTTGGCTAAATACAAAGCTAAGCACCCCTTAGTGCCACATGAAAGGCACCAAAGGGTGCTCCACTTTTTCTCCATTTTTTCTCCACTTTTTCTACATTTTTTCTCCACTTTTTCTACATTTTTTTCTCCACTTTTTCTCCACTTTTTCTCCACTTTTTCTCCACTTTTTTTCCATTTTTTCTCCACTTTTTCTCCACTTTTTCTACATTTTTTTCTCCACTTTTTCTCCACTTTTTCTCCACTTTTTCTCCATTTTTTTCTCCACTTTTTCCTCCACTTTTTCTCCACTTTTTCTCCACTTTTTCTCCACTTTTTCTCCATTTTTTCTCCACTTTTTCTACATTTTTTCTCCACTTTTCTACATTTTTTTCTCCACTTTTTCTCCACTTCTTCTCCACTTTTTCTCCACTTTTTTTTCCATTTTTTCTCCACTTTTTCTCCACTTTTTCTCCACTTTTTCTACATTTTTTTCTCCACTTTTTCTCCACTTTTTCTCCACTTTTTCTCCATTTTTTTCTCCACTTTTTCTCCACTTTTTCTCCACTTTTTCTACATTTTTTTCTCCACTTTTTCTCCACTTTTTCTCCACTTTTTCTACATTTTTTTCTCCACTTTTTCTCCACTTTTTCTCCACTTTTTCTCCATTTTTTTCTCCACTTTTTCTCCACTTTTGCTCCACTTTTTCTCCACTTTTTCTCCACTTTTTTTCCATTTTTTCTCCACTTTTTCTCCACTTTTTCTCCACTTTTTCTCCACTTTTTTCTCCACTTTTTCTCCACTTTTTCTCCACTTTTTCTCCACTTTTTTTCCATTTTTTTCTCCACTTTTTCTCCTTTTTTTTCTCCACTTTTTCTCCACTTTTTTTCCATTTTTTTCTCCACTTTTTCTACATTTTTTTCTCCACTTTTTCTCCACTTTTTCTCCACTTTTTCTCCATTTTTTTGTCCACTTTTTCTCCACTTTTTCTCCAGTTATTCTCCACTTTTTCTCCACTTTTTCTCCACTTTTTCTCCACTTTTTCTCCATTTTTTTCTCCACTTTTTCTCCACTTTTTCTCCAGTTATTCTCCACTTTTTCTCCACTTTTTCTCCACTTTTTCTCCACTTTTTCTCCATTTTTTTGTCCACTTTTTCTCCACTTTTTCTCCAGTTATTCTCCACTTTTTCTCCACTTTTTCTCCACTTTTTCTCCACTTTTTCTCCATTTTTTTCTCCACTTTTTCTCCACTTTTTCTCCACTTTTTCTCCACTTTTTCTCCATTTTTTCTCCACTTTTTCTACATTTTTTCTCCACTTTTCTACATTTTTTTCTCCACTTTTTCTCCACTTTTTCTCCACTTTTTCTCCACTTTTTTTTCCATTTTTTCTCCACTTTTTCTCCACTTTTTCTCCACTTTTTCTACATTTTTTTCTCCACTTTTTCTCCACTTTTTCTCCACTTTTTCTACATTTTTTTCTCCACTTTTTCTCCACTTTTTCTCCACTTTTTCTCCACTTTTTCTACATTTTTTTTTCTCCACTTTTTCTCCACTTTTTCTCCACTTTTTCTCCACTTTTTCTCCATTTTTTTCTCCACTTTTTCTCCACTTTTGCTCCACTTTTTCTCCATTTTTTCTCCACTTTTTCTCCACTTTTTCTCCACTTTTTTTCCATTTTTTCTCCACTTTTTCTCCACTTTTTCTCCACTTTTTCTCCACTTTTTTCTCCACTTTTTCTCCACTTTTTCTCCACTTTTTCTCCACTTTTTTTTCCATTTTTTCTCCACTTTTTCTCCTTTTTTTTCTCCACTTTTTCTCCACTTTTTCTCCACTTTTTTTCCAATTTTTTCTCCACTTTTTCTCCACTTTTTCTACATTTTTTTCTCCACTTTTTCTCCACTTTTTCTCCATTTTTTTCTCCACTTTTTCTCCAGTTATTCTCCACTTTTTCTCCACTTTTTCTCCACTTTTTCTCCACTTTTTCTCCACTTTTTCTCCATTTTTTTCTCCACTTTTTCTCCACTTTTTCTCCAGTTATTCTCCACTTTTTCTCCACTTTTTCTCCACTTTTTCTCCACTTTTTCTCCATTTTTTTCTCCACTTTTTCTCCACTTTTTCTCCACTTTTTCTCCACTTTTTCTCCACTTATTCTCCACTTTTTCTCCACTTTTTCTCCATTTTTTTTCTCCATTTTTTCTCCACTTTTTCTCCACTTTTTCTCCATTCTTTTTCTCCATTCTTTTTCTATGGTCGGTCTACCCATTAGCTCTGCCATGCACACTGTAGCTCTACACCTACTGCACATGTTACTTTATGATTGACATCTCTTTCGTACCAGAGCTGTCTAAGTCTACTCTGACCCCATATTTGTCATACTATATTGTCCTTGGACTCTATTATGACATTTGTATCATGTGTTTCATTTCTTGCTGTGTTGCAATTTTTTTGCTGCATCCCAATTGTACCTCTACATTGTTCGAGTTTATGTTATTGTTCTCTCACTCTTATGTGATACTGATTATTGTCATTTTTCATGATTACATGCAGATAAGTCCAATCTGACGAAGGCTCAGGCCGAAACGTCATTTGTAACTTGTTTTGGACAAAAACATATATGCTTATGAAAATTTTTTTTTTCTTAATACGGACCAATAAAGAGTGATTTTGCATTACTATCCGTTGTGACTTACTGACTTAGTCTGGGAGATTTAGAGTGCCGAGGTTACTCACTAATTTTATCTATTATTACCTCTGAGCACCTATATACCAGTGAGCAGAGCTTCCTCTACAGTAGTTCTCCTGATTAGGCATGCCCTTACCTCATGAGCAGGGCATTGCAGCTTTGGTAGCAACCATTACGACATGGACTCTGCTGCTGTGGACCCGAGAAGAGTGAGTGCAGATTCATTGCACCCACACTCCTCACATGAAGGGTCCGCACTCCTAGAAAATGGGGGATACGTTACCTGAGTGTCTCCCCCCCATATTCTAGACGGTCCAGAGTCGTCGTGGGACCCCTTTATTTTTTTTCTTACAATAAATTGGTGAAAGAGGAAATGTTTTGGGGACTGTTTTTTCAAATAAATTTCTTTTGTCGATTTTTTTTTTTTTGTTAGTACTGACAGTTTATGATGTTGAGTATCTAATAGACGCCATGACATCACAAACTGCTGGGCTTGATCTCAGGTTACTTTACAGCTAGTATCAACCCGATTTATTACCCCGTTTGCCACTGCACCAGGGCACGGGATGAGCTGGGGTGAAGCGCCAGGATTGGCGCATCTAGTGGATGCGCCATGTCTGGGGTGCCTGCGGCCTGCTATTTTTAGGCTGTGAAGGCCCAATAACTATGGACCTTCCCACCCTGAGAATACCAGACCACAGCTGTCCGCTTTACCTTGGCTGGTGATCCAATTTGGGGGGGACCCTACTTTTATTGTGTAATTATTAATATTTATACAATAATTATAAAAAAGAGCCTGAGGGGACCTCCACATTGGATCCCCAACCACGGTAAAGCTGCCAGCTGTGGTTTTCATGCTACAGCCATCTGCTTTACCCTAGATGGCTATCAAAAATGGGGGGACCCAATGTCATTTTTTTTTTTAACTATTTTTTAAATAGAAAAAATTAATGGGCTTCCCTGTATTTTGATTGCCAACCAAGGTAACGGCAGGCAGATGGGGGTGGCAACCCATAGCTGTCTGCTTTATCTGCGCTGAGAATCAAAAATACCGCGGAGCGCTACGTCATTTTTTTAAAGATTTATTTTTACAGCACTGTGATGTCCAGCAATCAAAATACAGGGAAGCCCATTTTATTTTTAGTTAATTAAATAAATAATTAAAAAAAATATATATGGGCTCCCGCTGCATTTTTTGTATTGCTAGCTAAGGGTAATCCAAGCAGCTACTGGCTGCTAACCCCCACTGCTTGGTGTTACCTTCACTGGCAATGGAAAATCCAGGGAAGCATTTTTTATTTTTTTTGCCAAAAAACTACAAAAAAAGGACGTGAGCTTCGCCATATTTTTGTATGCTAGCCAGATATAGCAGGCAGGTGCTGGAAGAGTTGGATACAGCGCCAGAAGATGGCGCTTCTATGAAAATGCCATTTTCTGAGGTGGCTGCAGACTGCAATTCGCAGCAGTGGGGCCCAGAAAGCTCAGGCCAACCTGTGCTGCGGATTCCAATCCCCAGCTGCCTAGTTGTACCTGGCTGGACACAAAAATGGGGCGAAGCCTACGTCATTTGTTTTCTAATTATTTCATGAAATTCATGAAATAATAAAAAAGGGCTTCCCTTTATTTTTGGTTCCCAGCGGGGTACAAATAGGCAACTGGGGGTTGGGGGCAGCCGTACCTGCCTGCTGTACCTGGCTAGCATACAAAAATATGGCGAAGCCCACATAATTTTTTCAGGGGGCAAAAAACTTCTGCATACAGTCCTGGATGGAGTATGCTGAGCCTTGTAGTTCTGCAGCTGCTGTCTATCTGTATGGAGAAGAGCAGACAGCAGCTGCAGAACTACAAGGCTCAGCATACTCCATCCAGGACTGTATGCAGAATTTTTTTGCCCACCAAAAAAATGACGTGGGCTTCGCCATATTTTTGTATGCTAGCCAGGTACAGCAGGCAGCCACGGGCTGCCTCCAACCCCCAGTTGCCTATTTGTACCCGGCTGGGAACCAAAAATATAGGGAAGCCCATTTTTTTTAATTATTTCACTTATTTCATGAAATAATTAAAAAACAAATGACGTGGGCTTCGCCCCATTTTTGTGTCCAGCCGGGTACAACTAGGCAGCTGGGGATTGGAATCCGCAGCACAGGTTAGCCCGAGGTTTCTGGGCGCCTCTGCTGCGGATTTCAGTCCGCAGCCATCCCAGAAAATGGCGCTCTCATAGAAGCGCCATCATCTGGCGCTGTATCCAACTCTTCCAACAGCCCTGGAGCCGGGTGGCTTGTTGGGTAATCATGAGTTAATATTGGCTTTGTTTTACTAGCCAGTATTAAGCCAGAGATTCTTAATGTCAGGCACGTTTGACCCGGCCATTAAGAATCTCCAATAAGGGGTTAAAAAAACACCACACAGAGAAAAAATACTTTAATAGAAATAAATACACAGACACATTAGAGACTCCATCTTTATTACCCCCTGTCAGCCCTCCACGATCCTGCTCTTCTGTCTTCTTTCTTTCTAGTGTAGTAGTAGTGACGATTGTAGTGAGGATGAGGTTCCCCAGCCCATCATGGGCTGAGGCATCTCATCCTCACTACAATCCTCACTAGTGTAGTAGTAGTGACGATTGTAGTGAGGATGAGGTTCACCAGCCCATCATGGGCTGGGGAACCTCATCCTCAGTACAATCCTCACTACAATCGGGAAGCAG
Source organism: Anomaloglossus baeobatrachus (assembly GCF_048569485.1). Classification (NCBI taxonomy): domain Eukaryota; kingdom Metazoa; phylum Chordata; class Amphibia; order Anura; family Aromobatidae; genus Anomaloglossus; species Anomaloglossus baeobatrachus. The sequence goes on from NC_134355.1 coordinate 370,306,494, forward strand.
CGTGCAGCCTTCACTCCGTGAGTGATCAGTGCTGCTAGCGGTAACAGCGGTAACGCTGACAGACGCGTTACCATAGCAACGGTGCTCTCGGAGCCGCGGTTAGCGGTGACGTCACCGCTAACTGCGTTGCTATGGCAACGGTGATCTCCGTTAATGACCGGCTGTGTCAGCCGGTCCCTAACGGAACGGGGAGTCGACCGTGTGCTAGAGCATGTCGCCGGTACACAGCGATACACATATGTGCACCGTGTACCGGAGAGATGCACTCGCAGGTCCTACATGACGTGTCATAGTCATGTGACCAGTCTGTAGCCAATGAGATAATAGCCACGTGACTGGTCACATGGCTATTTTGACGTAACGATAGGTCCTGCATCTCTGCTGGCAGTGCAGGTCACCGGGAGGATTCAGCGATCATCGGATGGAATAGCGGCAGGAGACAGAGTGCAGAAGGGATCGCGAGGACCGGTAAGTGTTATGGCAATGTTTATTAACTGTTTGTGTACATTTATAATGCATTTTTATGTGTTTGTGATTGCCTCCCATTATAGCCTATACGTTCGAGTTCGGTTCGTCGAACGTTCGACGAACCGAACTCGAACGGGACCCCCGTTCGGCGGGCCGACCTCGAGCCGAACCGGGACCGGTTCGCTCATCTCTAATGTTGACGTGCGTGTGGAGCACACGGACACACGTATGCTCCACACATACACACGGTTCATGGCAGAACACGCATGTGAGCGCAGACCCATTGATTTTAATGGGTCTACGTGTGCCCATGTCTCCGGTATGTGAGGAAAAGGACCAAACATGTACGGGAGACAAGGACGTGTGAAAGAGGCCTTAGGTAGTGGTACAAAACCGCAGCATACAGGCAGTGTAAACTATAAGTGACCACAAAACCACCAAACACAAAAATGGAAACAGAGCCTTATTCCATTATACAAAGCTGTCGTATTCAGACATAGCTGCCAGCAGTGAATAATATTTTTTTCAAAATAAATGCTTTGGATTCCTGGGATAGACACCGAGCAGCAATCATGAGCCTTTTAAGTGTAAATGGCTGGGACTGGCAGTGCAAGTCTAGCTGGTGTACCTCAGGCTCAATTCCAAATCCAACTACGAACTTTTTAAATGCAGCAACTAGACTGTCCACCACTAGAGCAGAATATTGGCTCCTGTGTGGTAACTGTTTAGACAGGCAGGCTAAGAATAGGTGCCCTGCTGAAAGTTGACACCTGAGGAACATGGGTATCTTTAGTCAATGTCAACCCAATGAAAACGAGCAAAACAGTGGAAACCTTAACAAGTCAGGCACCTGTCTCTTAAGGTTTTTGAGCACTGTGTTGGATGTGGTCAGTGGCACATCTCTGTTTTAATTGGGGCTTGTGGGGGAAGTCTGGCAATCTTGACTGTGTGGGTGACCTTCAAAGGTATCTGTCGGGTCACTGTTAACATTTTTAGTTTCTTCATTTGCTTGCCATGTAAGCAATTGCTATGGTGACATTTGTTTGTATATTTGTTTGCAGGGAAATTAGCATGTTCTTACCCCCATTTAGGTTCCTTTTGCAGCTTTTTAGCCCTTACAATGACCATTTTACAGCCCAGAACTTTGGTTCCCCAGTGACTTGTATGGGGTTTGTTGTTCGTTGTCAATCTCGACAGCTGAACTCGATTTTTTTTTGTCACTAGACTTAAATACTTCAAATTATAACTTATTTAACACAAATAGGAATATTATAGATGATGTCTATGTATGTATATAGCTTTTATTCTTTTACAGATGTTTTAAAAAAAAAAAAATGGAAGTAAACAATTTCATTTTGAACTTCAATAGCATTTATATGTGAAAAAAATTGAACGTCAACTATTCAGTCATCATTCACACATCAAGATGCACATAAGAATAGTGTGAATTATGTAAAGTTAACTTATGGAAGGTCATTTGAGTCTATTGGAGATCTGTAGTAATCATAAGGACCCCTTCACATTTCTGTATTTCCAGTAAATGTGGTGTCCATCTTCACAGGCACTGGAGGATCCTTCACACTCATACTTATTAACATATGTGTTGATTTTGACACATGCTTTTTTCTTGCATGGACTATGTGTCCCTGTGAACCGTGTGTGTCCGTATGATCCACCCAGAGACATGTCATTTTTTAGCATCAACACGGATGACAAGGGCCAATATAAGACTATAAGTCCATGAAAAAACACATACGGCACACAAATGACATCTATGGGACATCCATGTGCCGTATGTTTGACCCAGACTAGAATTAAATGCATTTAAGAGATTTAACTTGAAAGGTCCATAGGTATTAGGCCCTACCCAGTCTAAAAAGCAACCTCAAACGTGGTGCATAACATAAGATGCACCAATTCATGCACTTTCCCTCGGTTCTTCTAGATTGCTTTAGTGCGTTGCCAGTTAGGGAAATGGTTGTTGGGTTGATGTCAGCTGTGTAGTGTTAGCTGGCATCAAGCCCTGCTGTTAGTAATGGATAGGTGTCTATCAGACACCCCCATTACTAAAGCAGTAATCCCCCCCAAAAAAAACACACAAAAAAATCATTTATTTCAGTAAACACTGTCCAAAACTTTTATAAACAAAAAATAATGTTCAGCACAACCTACACACTTGGTTTTGGTAAATAAAACAAAACACTTTTTTTATTTGTGTGGCTAATTTGGACTTTGGAGGTGCAACACTTTAGAATAAAGTCCTGAAATCTTTCCGCTCTCCTGCATAGAGTTTAAGGTTTGAAAAATAAGACTTTTATTCAGACCAGCGAGTGCCTCTTGAAAGTCTTTTTTCATATTAAAGACTCCCCAAAACTTTCCCTCGTTTGACATTTTATCTATATATATAAAAAAAAATGCAACTAACTTGTGGTCCAGGGAATCCGCTGTAGACCACTGAATGCATCACAGTCCTAAAAGGGGTATCTGAAAAAAAAAAACACAAACAGGCAAACAGAGAGATAAAACAAAACAGCACTTTTTTCACCATTCAGCACGTTATTCAAAAGAAAAAGAAAATTCCCAGCTAGTCGGGAGCGAATCTGGCAGACAATGTCTATGGAGCATCAATCTGATATTCCATAAACTTTTCTAACAAGTAAATCCAGGCTGCACTGCATGAGACATGGCGCCTATGATGAGCGATGACATCAGTAACATTACCGCTCATCAGAATCACGCACAGTGCAGCTTGACGCGGAATAACCTGGTGACCCAGCAACCATGAATAGCTATAATGTTACTGATGTAATCGCTTTTCAGAGGCGCAGGGTCTCTTGCAACCCACTATGACCTGAAAATACCTGTAAGCAAAGTCTTTTGAGTGTCAAAATGATGCTCCATAGATTTTGTTAATCGTATTTGCTCTGGTGGGAATTTTTTTTTACTGTTCAATAATTGGTGAAGGAGGGTAAGTGTCTTGTTTTATATTGGGAAAGTTTCAGATAGTATTTAGGAAAATACATTTTTTTGTATGTCTCTTTTTATTGCTGGGTTAGTAATGGGGGTGTCTGCTGGAAGCTTCTCCACTACTAACACTAGGGCTTGACTCCAGCTGACACTTCAGAGCTGACATCAGCCCCATAAATCATTACATTGATTGCCAATGCACCAGGGCAATCAGAACAAGCCGAGATGAAGCGCCAGAATTGGTGCAACTAATGTGATGCACTTCTTCTGGGACGGCTGCAGGCTGCTACTTTTAGAGTACAAAGGTTCCAATAACTATGGGCCTTCCCAGCCTGGCAATATCAGCTCACAGCTGTCTACTTTACCTTGGCTGGTAATCAAAAATAAGAGGGACCGCAAATTGTTTTTTTCTTTTGAGTATTTATTTGGTTAATACCTGTAAAAGTCTGTCTGTCTATCTATAATCTATCTATCTTTGCACATCTTTAACACATAAAAAAACATTCATTTCTGTGACATGCGCTTTTATCCGCTATGTGGCGCAAGGATATCAAACAGATGGCACACGCATACACATGGATAGCACACGGATGACATATTTGTACACACGGATGGCTAAAACAGAATATGCCACATGTGCATTTTTTAAAATGGATGTGTGAAGGTGACCTAAGGTGGCATGGGTCTTCACTTAACTTCAAAGCATGCCAGTCTTGGAAGTCTTACGTCTGGACTACATCAATGATACCACAATTTGAGGAAGGTCAGAGTACAACACTGTACATGTCTTAAAGTGGAATTCACACTTCTTTGACTTGAATAATGGGAACAATCTTCAACACTAAAGGCCGCTGTCAGGTTTCCGGGTTTTCCAGTCCTCTTTTGAAAGAGCTTGCCCTCGGTTAACATGGAGTTTTATGTTCTGTTGCCCTACTTCCTGTCCAGCTGCTTAAAAGGCCGCCTCTAAGCCTAGTCCAGTGCCTGAGTATACTGCTTGCTGTGTGCTCCTGCTTTGCTGCTGCTGCTACTTGATTACCTTTGGATCCTCCTGAAAATCTACCGACCGACTCTGGACCATACCCGGTTTCTTCAAACTGTGCCCGGACTCCGTCTGCCGTCTTTGGTCAGCACGTCTGCCCGGTTTCTTCCGGTTCATAACCATTCTGGACTTTCATCCCGTACGGACACTTCTGGACTTTACCGCTTGCCCCTTGTGTCCCGGCTGCGGCGCATTTAGGCCTTCCGGGGTTGATTGCCGGACAGTCCCTGTATAGGGGTTCGCTCTGGTGGTCTCCCTGGGGGAGTCCGGTGCGTGGCCCCGGGAATCCCCTTCGCTCCGTTTCGGAAAGGTATTTTCATGTGTTTGTTATACTGTGTATTTCCGTTGTGTATCTACCGTGGTTACATATCATAAACATCTTGTACCACAAACTCGTCTCTGGCTGTCATTGCCCTAACGCTATCGAAATCCTCAAAACATACAATAGTATTACATTATACTCAGGCCACTAAGAGGATTTCGCTGGGGCAATGACTGAGACACGAGTAGATCAGCTCTTTTCTATGATTAACTCCTTGCAGCAGGAGATGGAGGTGGTGCAGACTAAACTTAGAGATGTGGAGACACAGCTGGGCCATGATCACCAGGTACTGGGTCCGGCTATACAGGATTTGCAAGTCAGAGTGGAGGCTCAGGAAGCCGGCCCCACTACGTCCGTATCAGCTGCCGGTATGCCTAGGTTACCCCCATTCCGTTTCAATGGTGACCGTAGTCAGTTTCGTGGATTTGTGAACCAATGTATACTGTTTTTTGATGTACATGCTGATTATTACCGTTCTGACCGGTCCAAGGTGTTATGTATAATTATGTTATTAACCTCACGAGCACTGGCTTGGGCTAATCCTATGATAGAGAACCGGGACATCCGTTTAAATCACCTGGAGGACTTTCTGACCGCAATGGCGCAGATGTTTGATGATCCGAATCGCCGTGCTACCGCTGAATCGGCTCTCCTTTCCTTACGTCAGGGAAAGCGTTCTGTCGTTGAATACGCCACTGAATTTAAGAGGTTAGTGGTAGACACCGACTGGGGAAACAATGCATTATTGTCTGTTTTCAGAAAGGGTTTGTCCGGTACCATCAAAGACGAGTTAGCCCGTTCCGAATCTCCAGGGGATTTTGAACTGTTTCTCCAGCACTGTGTGCGTATTGATACCCGCTTGACGGAACGTAGACAGGAAAAATGGGCAGCTGTAAACCGTGTGAACAACTTTGCATTTCCTTCCAGAGAACCCGCTCTCAGGACGCCACGGGAGGCCGAGGACGTTCCTATGCAAGTGGACTCTCTGCAAAAGCGAGAGACCAATGAACGTCGCGAACACCGGCTCCGTGAGCGTTTGTGTTTCTATTGCGGTCAATCAGACCATTTCTTGATCGACTGCCCGAAACGTCCGAATCGCCCAAATAAGGTATTGGCAGCCATGGCAGAGTGTGACAACACGGACGCAGAGTCCGATATCTCTGAGGCAAGCGGACACTTGGATGCGGTATTTCCCTTGACTGTAATGTCAACCTCACCGAAGGACTCGGAAGGGAAATATACCCATTGCTCGCTCCCCATTCAGATCCGGTGGGAGGAACAGCTAATACCTACCTCTGCAATGATAGATTCTGGGGCAGGGGGAAATTTCATGGACTCCTCTTTTGCCAGGAAACACGGTATCCGGACTCAGCAAAGATCCTCACCGGTTACCATGGAGACGGTTGACGGATCTCCGTTAATCTCTGGACCAGTTGATCGGGAAACCGTACCGCTAGAATGCGTCATGAAGCCAGGTCAGCAGGAGACCCTTGTTTTCATGTTAATTTCTTCTCCTCATTTTCCAATTATTCTAGGTATTCCGTGGCTACGGTCTACAAATCCGGTCATCGATTGGGAAACTAAGGAAATATCCTTCCCACCGCAGAGTATTCCGACCATTAGTCCAACTGTTCCGGTTCCAGTAACACCGAATGCGGAAGGCACTGTACAGGTACCTGTTCTACCCCCGGTGTATAACGACTTTGCGGATATATGCGACAAAAGAAAAGCCGATCGGCTTCCCCCGCATAGACCGTATGATTGCCCCATAGACTTACTCCCAGGGGCGGAGGTCCCGTTTGGTCATGTCTACCCGTTGGCGGCACCTGAGCTAGAAGCACTAAAAGAATACATTGATGAAAGTCTAGCTAAGGGATTTATTCGTCCGTCTACCTCACCAGCAGGGGCACCCATCTTTTTCGTGAAAAAGAAAGAGGGGACTCTGAGACCCTGTATTGACTACCGGGAACTGAATAAAATAACTATCCGGAACCGGTATCCGTTACCGTTGATTCCTGAGCTATTGGAGAGGGTCCAACAGGCAAAAATATTCACCAAATTGGATCTCCGTGGGGCATACAATCTACTCCGTATACGTCCCGGAGACGAGTGGAAGACCGCGTTCCGATGTCGGTATGGACATTTTGAGTACCTAGTGATGCCTTTTGGACTTTGTAACGCTCCCGCGACTTTCCAACATCTAGTTAATGATATTTTTAGGGATATCATGGACCAATTCATGGTGATTTATCTGGACGATATCCTAATCTTTTCTGATTCCCTACAGGAACACCAGGAACACGTCAAGACCGTACTTACCCGGCTGAGGGAAAACCACCTGTACATCAAACTGGAGAAATGCGAATTCCATTGCTCACAAATACAATTCTTAGGTTATGTCATCTCTCCTCAGGGACTGAACATGGAGTCTAGCAAGATACAAGCAATTCTAGACTGGCCGGAACCGGGGAACATCAAAGAGGTACAACGCTTTGTCGGTTTTGCCAACTTTTACCGACGTTTTATCCGTAATTTTTCAGAGATCGTTCGTCCCATCACTCTGTTAACCAAGAAAGGACAGAAGTTTGTGTGGTCCGCCCAGGCCCAGGAAGCTTTCCATCGTCTCAAGGTTTGTTTTACCTCAGCGCCTATATTAGTACATCCGAATCCCGCACTTCCCTTTATCGTGGAAGTCGACGCTTCCGACTACGCATTAGGGGCCATCCTTTCTCAAAGGACTGGGGACAAGAGTCTCTTACATCCGTGTGCTTTCTTTTCCCGCCGGTTGTCCCCTGCAGAAAGGAACTATGACATTGCGGACAAGGAATTGTTAGCGATTATTTCCGCTTTCAAGGAATGGAGACACCACTTACAGGGAGCCGCGCAGCAAGTGATAGTACTCACAGATCATCGTAATCTGGAATTTCTTAAGTCTGCCAGGTGCCTGTCTCCACGGCAAGCCCGTTGGAGCCTATTCCTTAACCAGTTCAATTTTGTCGTTACATACCGTCCAGGTTCACGTAATGGGAAAGCCGATGCCTTGTCCCGAATCCACGCCGTGATTGATTGATTGATGTCTGTTTGTCTTCTGCATACCATCCTCAGACAAATGGGCAAACCGAACGGACCAATCAAACCCTGGAACAATACCTTCGCTGTTATGTCAGCCATCTGCAGGACGATTGGTTGAAGATGCTTCCGTTGGCGGAGTTCTCGTATAGCAACACTCAGAGCAGCTCCACTAAGGTAACGCCCTTCTTTGCTAACTTGGGTTACCATCCGACTATTTTGCCTAGGTCACCGGTTGCGGTCTCAGTGCCTGCGGTGGAGGACCGATTGACAGAGCTACGACAAAATCTGGAGGTTCTGAAGGACACTGTGGCTACAGCTCAGGAGCGTTACAAGAGGTCGGCAGACGCTCACCGGAAACCGGCACCCATGTATAAGGTAGGGGACTCTGTATGGTTGTCCACCAAGAACCTGAGATTGGGTGTCCCTTCGCAGAAGCTGGGACAAAAATTCATCGGTCCGTTCAAGATCACCGGGATCGTGAGCCCTGTGGCCTGTCGGCTGCGGTTACCGCACCATCTAAAGGTACACCCGGTCTTTCATGTTTCTCTCCTCAAATCCGTCTCTCCCAATACGTTTCATGGTCGTGTCGTGCCTCCTCCTCCGCCTGTGATGGTCGACGGCGAGGAGCAGTTCGTGGTTGAGGACATTATTGACTCCCGGCTCCATCGTCGTCGGCTTCAGTATCTGGTACGTTGGCAGGGGTACGCCCCCGAGGACGATTCCTGGGAACCGGTGGGTAACATTCGAGCACCCCGGAAGATCGCTCAGTTTCATCGACGGTACCCGGACAAGCCGGGCCCTGACCCGTCCTGAGGCCGTTTCTGGGGGGGGGGAGTAATGTCAGGTTTCCGGGTTTTCCAGTCCTCTTTTGAAAGAGCTTGCCCTCGGTTAACATGGAGTTTTATGTTCTGTTGCCCTACTTCCTGTCCAGCTGCTTAAAAGGCCGCCTCTAAGCCTAGTCCAGTGCCTGAGTATACTGCTTGCTGTGTGCTCCTGCTTTGCTGCTGCTGCTACTTGATTACCTTTGGATCCTCCTGAAAATCTACCGACCGACTCTGGACCATACCCGGTTTCTTCAAACTGTGCCCGGACTCCGTCTGCCGTCTTTGGTCAGCACGTCTGCCCGGTTTCTTCCAGTTCATAACCATTCTGGACTTTCATCCCGTACGGACACTTCTGGACTTTACCGCTTGCCCCTTGTGTCCCGGCTGCGGCGCATTTAGGCCTTCCGGGGTTGATTGCCGGACAGTCCCTGTATAGGGGTTCGCTCTGGTGGTCTCCCTGGGGGAGTCCGGTGCGTGGCCCCGGGAATCCCCTTCGCTCCGTTTCGGAAAGGTATTTTCATGTGTTTGTTATACTGTGTATTTCCGTTGTGTATCTACCGTGGTTACATATCATAAACATCTTGTACCACAAACTCGTCTCTGGCTGTCATTGCCCTAACGCTATCGAAATCCTCAAAACATACAATAGTATTACAGCCGCTTTACACGCAACGATATCGCTAGCGATCTCGTTAGCGATGTGACACGCCCAGATCGTTGCTACGATTTGCCGAGATCCCTCATAGGTCGTTTCGTAGCAATCACACGTACCCATTTTACAAACGACGCTACATCGTTCAGCGATATATTGTTTGACCAAGGCGGTCGTGTGGACACAGTCACACAGCATTCCTCCCAACGATTCCGGCAACAACAGAGGCGTATAATTGTCCATAGCATACACCCTGGCGTGACACCAATCAGAGCGGAGGAGGCGTGGAGCATTGCTCGTAACGACACGCCCGCGTCGCTGATGACGGACGCACTAACGATGTTGTTAGTTGTTGGCAGGGTGTCAAACGTAGCAATATGTCTGCTACGTTTGAAACAATGAACAATATTTTGAAACTGAACGTGTTGACGATCAACGATTTTCGCTATTTTTAAAATTGTTCGGAGTCGCTCGTAGGTGTCACATGCAATGACGTGGCTAATGACGACGGAAGTTCCTGGGAATGTTGATTATCAGCAGAGAATAATTCAGCCAGAGACATAACAGGAAGCTTTTACCTTTTACTGGAGCCCTGAAGAACTCTCCAGAATGTTTCTCACATTACAAGGATGGTGGTTTTTCCTACCCTAATGAGAGTTGGCTTCTCTGTTGTATGGTGGTAGTGTACTCTTCCTGCTACTATTTCCCTACCTGGGAATAAGTGTCTTGATATCCTATCCTGGGATTTCCAAGACAAGAGAACTCTGGATCTTTAATCCCTTCTGATGAGCAGGTGACTTGAATCCTGAAAGAAAACTCACTATTTCTTCTAGAACTTTCCAGATTCAAACATGTCACTGTGCTCCCAGACAATTCACTGCTCCTTATAGAGAGGTTAATTCACTGCTCCTTATAGAGAGGTTAATAGCAGTCTCTCAGTTTACCACTGACCTTGAAAGTCCTGCTGGCTTAGGGACTGATACCCTGCCAATGTGTAGCTGGCCCCTCCAGAGGTTTTAGCAGTCACCTCAGGACAGGACCATCTCCATGTTGCACTCCTCTCACATGTTCACCCTGGTTGCAACTCCAACTTTGACTGACTTTACCTCACACCTAAGCTCCTCCACTCTCTCTATTTAGGGCGCACACTCAAGCATTCGTTTTATCTCAAGTGAACAGCCCCAGTAAGAGAGTGTGGGCAAATGTGTGTTGTAATGAACAGAAGAGAAAACTGTATCTCATTATAGCTGACAATACATGTTATACAGATTTAACTATACATGTAGTTATTATTTGTGGCGACAAGGCCCAGGGTGCCACAAAGCCTGCTCATCAGAACGCTCAGACGATTACCTTACAAAATACTTTTCTCACTTCTGGTGTCCCAGAAAAATGTACTCCTTTCTCCCAAACAAAGTATCTTGACTCTGTGACCTCTGTTCAAGGTTACAGTACCAGGACAACTTCTAGTTCATATTTTCTGAGAATGGCTGAAGAAAACATAACCAGTCTATGACCTTTGGAAGAGATTTGTCTACTTTCTAAAGCGGATGGGACCCATTGCATGACCCTCTCTGTGTATTACTACATTAAATTTGAAAAATGTCTAATACACATTACTGAAGCAAGCACATGCAAGACCCATACCTAACATATTTCAAAGTTATCCATAGTCAGATCCTGAAGTATTTGTGTTTCTTAGAACCGCATGTGTGTATTTGTGTAATATAAACAGGGGTTTTCAGGCATCAGTGCAATATTTTCCACATCTCTCTTGTATGTCAATGTGGTTCAGTGCCTCTGTCACAGAAAAAAAAAGTGTAAGGAATACAAGATTCTCACGCTGTACTACAAAGGGAATATTATGGTGCTACCCTCCTGTAAGCACATTTTTCATCAGCAGCAGAGAGCAGGAATGTTGTAAGAGGAAGACATTTTCATCTAGCCATACATGCTATGCAAGAAAAGGAAGTTTTCGATTCTTTATGTTCTGTGAAAGCATCTACATTAGTATATGAAAGCAAACCGGCTGATAATAAAGTTAAATGTTCCACATAGAAGCTACAATGTAAAAACAAATTAGTTGGTAAAAAGTAAAATAAACACATAAATATCACCTACTTCCAGGACTAATCCCAAAATCACTTTATAGAGGTTATTTATTTTTATAGAAATTTCTTCTCAATATGTGGAAGAATGCTACTTGACAAAATGCACCACTGTCTGTAGTACAATAACATGAATATATTAAATTATACATAAAATATCAGTTATTTTTTTGAAATAACAACATAAATATATTAATCCCACCCCTGGTCATTATGGGCACTTAGAACTGAGTTAATTGGTCATCTTAAGCAGTGAATGTAAATTAAGACACTGCAACTAGTATCTTAAGCTACATAACCACTCTGAAATATACTCGTATAGTGTACTAGCTGTAGTACCCGGCATTGCCCAGGATAGTAACTAAGTGTCTCTCTGTCTCGCTTACACTCTCCCTCTTCATCTATCTGTCTGTCTCCCTTTCTGTCTCCCTGTATGTGTGTCTCTGTCTGTCTCTGTCTCTCTATCTGTGCCTCTGTGTCTGTCTCTCTCTCTGTGTCTCTCTCTTTGTCTCCCTGTCTGTCTCCTTGTCTGTCTGTCTCTCTATCTCTCTGTGTGTCTCTCTCTGTTTTCCTCTCTGTGCCTCTCTCTTTGTCTCTCTCTGTATGTCTCTGTCTCTCTAGACGTGAAAATGAAGATATTTCAGCTCACCTGCCGACTCCACTGCTGTGATATCCTGGATGCATGGATCCGCTGGAAGGTCCAGGCCAGCCAAGATAATAAGAGGAAATAGAGCGAAGGAAGGAAGGATCCAGCACAAATCCTCGTGGTTAAAAGTAAAAAAAATCCTTTATTTCAAAAGTTTAAAAGATCTTCAGAGACCGGGAGTAGGAAAAATATTTACAATAGACGCATAGGTGAACTTTACACGTTTGCGTTTCGGACTTGGGGGGTAAAAACAACGGAGTCCTTAATCATAAGTGAAAGTTCACCTATGCGTCTATTGTAAATATTTTTCCTACTCCCGGTCTCTGAAGATCTTTTAAACTTTTGAAATAAAGGATGTTTTTTTACTTTTAACCACGAGGATTTGTGCTGGATCCTTCCTTCCTTCGCTCTATTTCCTCATTGTCTCTGTCTCTCTGCCTCTCTTTGTCTCCCTGTCTGTCTCCTTGTCTTTCTGTCTCTCTATCTCTCTCTCTGTCTCTTTCTCTGTCTTTCTCTGTCTTTCTCTCTCTCTGTCTCTCCCTCCGTCTCTCTCTCTCCTTGTCTCTCGCTCTCTGTCTCTTTGTCTGTCTCTATCTCTTTATTTCTCTTTGTCTCTCTCTATCCATCTCTTCACTGAAATCATATTAACTGACACATAAGCTGTCTTATATTAAGAATGTCCTTCATTGCCTATAGCAACCAATCACAGCTCCTATTAATGACCTGTAGCTCCCAGCTCCATTGCCTTTAATGTAAGCAGGTTTTTTGGCAAATAACTGCAAAGCGACTGGTTAAATTTTCCCCACAAAACATAGTCTATGCATTCCCTGAGTCAAATGAAGTGGCTGTGCAAAATGTCATGATTGTGAATGTGACAGTACAGATTCTTTTAGCGGACATACACACACACACATACACATATACATACACACTCACACACACATACACTCAGCTTTATATATTAGATTTACAGGAGAAATTATCTTCGATAGTGGCGCTGCTCTGTCTTCGGGTGTGAAGACTATGCCAGCGGAGATAGACTGGGAGTACTTTCAGATGATACTTGTTTTATTCACATGTATTTTCAACAATTACAATGCGTTTTGGACTGTACAGCCTTCTTAAGGTATAAAATAGTCAGAATGATATGATATCAGAGTTAGTTACAGAGATTCTACCCTTTCGTTAGTTTTAAAAAAATGCTTGTAAAAATGGCACTGTAGAAATAGAAAAACAAGAATCATTCCAATCTTGATTATAAAGCTTCCAAGTGTCCTTATATTCTTATGTTTAGCTCTACAGCTTCAAAATAATGGGGCATTCTGATTGCCACAGACTTGGTTATAAATAATTATATGATTCTAAATTATAAAAGTCAAATACAAATTTGTGCATCAAAACTGATTTAACATTTGGTATTCAATAGTTATATACTACAAGCAAGGAAAGTAATGTTTGTTTGTTTTAAGGAGCAAACTTCATTATAGTAAAAATGATTATAGTCTTCTATAGGGACTGTGATAGCTTCCATATTCTTCATTTGTTTATGTGCTCTCTGTCTTGGGACAGTCCATCAGAAAGGCGTTGACAACTGCTGACGGTTTCCCTGTACAAACTTTCACTGTGCTAATTCACTGGGTAGTTACTACTGGACAAATATGAAACTGCAGCCACACAAGGAGAGCAGATTAATAATACAGACTAAAGATACAAGGCTTATTTTTTTTTATAAACCTGCTGACAGAATCCTCAAAATTTAGCTTTACTTTAAAGAATTTTAAAGGTCTTTGGTCAACAGAGCTGCAACTCACAGAGCCCCATCTAACATCACGTATCAAAATGTAGGAACATTGTACGGTGGCGTATGATACGCCACCTAGTGGACTTGGTGTGAAGATATTCTTGCAATGATTAATGATTCTAGAGCACAATTGCCTGATTCACATGCCTCAATTTTATGTTTAGCTACTAAAAAAGTAACAATTAATCTATGAAACAACTTTATGGCAATAGTGTCCCTTTTTGGCATACAGATGACAGAGTAATATCTGGAAACAATTTGATCATGTAATTGTTCTTACCTAAAAAATCAATGCAAGCTTATTTTTACCTCCAACTAACACCTTATAATTAGAGATGAGCAAATCCAAACTATAAAGTTCGGGGGTCATACCAAACACCAGGCATCCAGGTCCTGGACTGCAACACAGACTTTTACCTGTATGTTTGGTTCCGGGTTCGGTCAGTCGGATGATAGCAAAAAAAGAAACAAAAAAGTAATCAATATGATTAATGCAGGACATACTTACTAGTCTACGCAGCTGTCACACTGCTTTCGGGTCCACTCATTACATCTCATGCATATTCATTGCTTCCCCCACCCACCCTCTGTGACAGCAACTGTAATTTGTTGCAGTTAATTCTGCTGGTGTGACAGCGTCTCTGATTGGTTGCGCTCACAAAGGCTGTCTGGGTCCAATAATAGACTGTAAAAATAAATAAAAAAAGACATAGGGACCCATGTATATTGATATCTAGCACAGCTAAAACATACCGCTACAGGTTGCAGCCCCCAGTCATGTGCTTAGCTTGGCTGCGTATCTAAATACGAGAGACTCCATGCTGTTTTTTTAAATTTTTTAAAGAAATATTTTTAAATCAACAACATGCGGTCCCCCTCAATTGTGATACTCAACCAAGATAAAGCCGACAGCTGGGGGTTGGTATTCTCAAGCTGGAGAGTTCCATGGCTATTAGGCCACCTCAGCCTAAAAATAGTAGCCCTCAACCGCGCAGAATTGTTGCATCCATTAGATGCCAGGAGATTTGGTGCAGGCATTTGGTATATAAATTCCAGCACAAAATCTTCGTCTGCCAGAATGATGCAGGTTTTCAGCCAGGGAATGCAGCTTTTATTGAACTCAATGAGTGCACCTGAGGGAAGGTCACTGAGTTCAATGAGTTCCTCTGAGCTGAATTTACCTGCGGTCACAGGTCAGGTACCTGGCTGAGACTGCAGGTAAAATCAGTGACATCACTGCACGTGAAACCACAGCGGGAGGTTGTGATCTCAAATGTGCCCACGCACTGTGACTTCAGTATATAGAAAAGTCGGGATCGTTGTGGGATGTCATGATGCTGATTCCATCGGACCTGGGTGTTTTGGGGGTTAATAAATTGGAGAAAGAGGGTGTTTTGTTTTTTTTTAATAAAGAATTTTTTGTTTGTTTCTTTTTACTTAAAGGATTAGTAATAGGGGGTCTCATAGACCCCCCCCTACTTATTATTAATCAAGGGTTCAGTGCAGCTGTGATTTTTGACAAATCACAGCTGTCATTAATTCCTTATATTACCTCGATTATCGCTGCACTAGGGCAATCGGGATGAGCCTTGGTGCGGTGGCATTTATAGGCTGGGGGACCCAATAACCATAGGCCTCCTGAGCCTGTGAATATCAGCCCCCAGCTGTCGGCTTGGCTGAGTATCAAAATTTAGGGGACTGCATGCTGTTTTTTTTAAATTTTTTATTTAAACAATTTTTAAAAAGCCACATTGGTCCTTCATATCTTGATACACAGTCACGATAACGTGCTTGACTGGGGGCTGCATCCAGTAGCCATCTGCTTTATCTATGCTGGGGATCTATATACAATGGATCCCATGCCATTTTATTAATGAATTAATTTATTTTTACACCACTGTAGGGACACAGACAGTGTGTTTGATTCCAACCAATCACAGATGCTGTCACAGAGGGTGGGGGTGCAGTCTGACTGCAACCAATCACAAATGCCAGGACTGATGGTTGGCGAGGAAAGCAGTGAATATGTATGACAGCTAATGATTGGACCTGGAAGTAGTGTTACAGTCATGGGGAAGGTCAATAAGAATAACTGTCCTGCTTTAGTCTTATTTTCTTTTTTGCATCCCCCTAGCCCTTACTAACACCATTTTATAATACATAAATTCAAGTCCTTTAGACTTATATGGGATTCTGCGTCCGGGGTGAAGTTGGGGCTCAAGTTCAGCTGCTGAACTCAATTTATTTTTTAGTCCGTTAGTTCGGCAAACCCTGAATATTCACAAATTCGCTCATCACTGCTTATAATAATGACGGGATTTAGGTGTTTTTTACCATTTCACTGAACAACATTTTTTCTTGATTATCCACAACGATATAACAACAAGCCCTCATTCAGCTACATTGTTTCAAAAATAAAAAAGTTATGGCTCTTGAAAGAAGGGTAGGAAAAATGTAAAACACAAAAATGGATAATGGCCTGGTCATGAAAGGGTTAAATATGCCACTGCCTCACAAGCACTGTGTTTCTCAAACTGCTGAATTTTTTTACACCTGATTGTTAGTCTTAGTTCCACTAGTGTATAGCTTTCGATGGGAGAGCATCGGAAGTGATATGCTAATGACCCTCTGCTGCGAGCATCATCCGAGGGTCATGTGACTGTGATGCGATCTTGCGATCATATCACAGCTGCGGAGAAGATGGAGGGAGCACTTTCTCACCATCTCCTCCCTGGCCTGTCTCTGCGTATATCACACTGCACTCGGATTACGTGCGAGTGCAGTGCGATGTTTTACACACTCCAATATACTTATATGTGGGTGCGTGAGCCGAAACTCACTGCCAAACGCAGCATGCTGCGATTGGTTCCTCATGTCGCTATGGCATGAGAAATCTATTGCAGATGGACACTGCCCCTTAGTTTTGCACTGGTGCGAGTGCAGTCTGATGTTTTATCAGATTGCACTCGTCCGTGCAAAACACAAGTGGAACCATACCCTAAAGCACATACTTGCTACACCAATACTGCTTTTATTGTCCCTGTTGTTTTTTATACATAAACCTATCACCTTTTTTTGGAAGTGGGAATCGTGTTAAAAACAACAAAGAAAAAAATAACACATTTACTTGTGTGATTTTATGCTTCACAAATAGTGATGGGTGAACTCCCCAATGTTCAGGATCGGGAGACTTGCCCAAGCTTTTTGTAAAGTTTGAGTTCAGGGCCGGAGATAACACAAACTTGCATCTGAACCCCGAGCTTGGACTTCACAGTTATGGGATGGGGCGGGGAGGAGGCTGTAAAATAAAGAATAAATGTGCCGCCCTGGCGTCGCCAGGTGGTCAAACAGAATACGCCCCCGCATAACACCATCCCTCATCAGGTTACATCATGCCAACAAAAACCCTAGTCACCCCCCCAGGGAAGAAAAGGCACACCAGTGGGCGAGACCAGGCGGATGGAGAACGCCCACCTAGGGCTCTGGAGAACCTGGGGTGGGAAAAGCAGTAGTTGAAACTTGTAGTTCAAGTGGAAAGGTGTCAGTCTAGTGGAGTGGAGTAGTTGAGAGGAGAAAGTGAAGTGGAAGTCAGAAAGGAAAGGCGTCGGGGTTGGAACCCCGGTGTACTGGCTAGGGGGCAGACGGTGGTCTATGTCTGTCAGTAGATGGGAAGACGGCTGCCGGAGATCTGAGGTGGACCGGGACAGGGTAGGAGCCCGCCGGTACTGACACCGGAGCACCGACCCGGAAACCGTGCACGGGGGGGGTACTTGTACCCTGAAGCCAGGACGGGAACCAACAGTCTAGCTAATTAACCAATTGAGGGCAGGATTATATGTCCTGTCCCAACCAAAGTCCCAAATGCAGACAACAGCCCACCGCAGGGGATAGGGCATCCACCAGGGCCCGGTAGATCCCAAGGGCTAGCGTCAGTGGGCAAGGCTCCCAACAAAGTACCGGGAGCGGATTCCCGTGTTCCACACCGGGAAGTCCACCACACTGAAAACACAGTGCAGAGGAAAGTGACACAGAACATCACCCCGGGTGAGGGACCAAAATGCACCCGGTTGCGGCGGCCGGCCACCAGCACCTTGGTTTACCATTGGACTTCTGTGATTTATTCAATCGTGAGTAAACTAACATCCCCCGGTCTGACCGGGCACGCCAGTCCCTGCAGTCACCATCCTCAGCACAGAGACACTGGGTCCCGGGGCATCCATCCTTATCCACGGAGGGGTTAAGATCCAGCTGCCATCCCATTGCCCCCGGGTGCCCCACAACAGCAGCGGTGGTGCCACACTTCACCACACACTGTGGGTGGTGCCACAGAGTGTTTACGGCAAGTCCCGTACAAATACGTCCCCTTTTATTCGAAGTGTCCACGCGACCCCCGGGTCCGGAAGAATCCCTTGAGCCACAGTGCGGAATCAGATCCGAGCAGCTCGGCTGCTGGCACGGGGGCGGCACACCTCGAAACCTGACATCACGAACAGGATTGTAACCCATCCACCTACCTGGTGGAATTGCGCCCTGTTCCAGAATGTCAGCGGTGCTCCGCTGCAAAAATTTTGAAAAGCCGCCATTTTGCCGCCATTTTGGGGCGCGAAAAATGATAACCCAGTGTCTTCTTTCCCGAGAAAGGGCGCGAAGTTGAATCCCCGCCCCCTGGGAACACAGCCAGAAGGAAGTGCCTCCGGAGTCTGAAAAACGAAACTAGAGAGACACGCTAAAGGACTGCTCCCGAAAAACCAGGGCAAAAACTGCAGCATGCGACCCAAGAAGATAAGAGGCAGGGACACCAGGACTTTGCCATCTTCTGTTCCTGGACACCATCTCGAGAGGATGTCTGCCCGGTCCGTCAACCCGACAATGGAGGAACCTGCTCCCGGGACTGCTGACTGGGTGGAAGCCCAGACCGCGAGGATGTGCCGCAGGATCCAAGTCCAGGCCAATCATATGCTGGCAAGATGGATGGCCGAGATGAGGGATCTGGCTGCAGAAGGCCGGGTACGCAAAGAGTACATGGCCTCAGAGGAGCGGGTAAGCGACCCACGCCCCTATGTTCCACCGGAACCAGCCCAACCGGCTGAGGAGCTTGGTCTGCCCCCCGTCCGCCACATCGCCTCCCTTGCTGCCCGTACCTGTAGCTAGTGCTCCGCTCAGTTCACTGCCCCAAACTACGGCAGCAGAACCCGTTACATCTGCCTGCGAGAACCCGGCAACGGGGTCCTCGGGCCATGAGCACGCCACCGCTCCAGCACCCGTACCAGCCCCGCGCAAGGCCAAAGCCCGGAAGTCATCCCCTCCAGCCTCGAGCCCGGCCTCACCTAAGATGATGTCACCCCCGGTCCCGAGGATCACTGCACGCTTGATGACGTCAGCTCCGGCAGTCCGCCCGGCCGCAACAGAGGTGACGCCCGACCGGAAGTCGGCCACAGCAAAGACGCCGACAGCTCCCCAGTACCCGGTCCCGGCTGAGGCGCAGTTGGGATGCACCTGTAGGGCGGCTGAGCAGTCCACAAGTCATCGGAGCCCTCAACCTTAAGGGAGGCCGGTCGTAGCTGGCAGTGAGGGTAACCCGCACCTACTGGGAGAAGGACAATGTCCGGCAGGGAACCTTCCAGGTGCGGGGCCCGACCTACCAAGGACAGGGCCGGCATTTCAACCCCCAAAGAGGATGGGGCTTCATTTATGAGCCGGGCATGGATGCCGAAATCTTTGTTTCCTTGAGGGATGTGGCCCCACACCTGCCTACGGCTCACTTGGATCGAGATCTGGAGCCCAGAGAGCTGGTCTCTTACACCCGGCTCTGCGGAGAGAGGGGGTGGTTCGCCTAGACGTGAGGAAGTGGGTGAAGATCGATGGAACGCTGTGCCTCCACCCCCCTCTGCTATCTCCAACTACAGATGATGAGTAAGGTAGCGGTTCTCGGCTATGCAAGTTGTTTACCCCATTGAGGTTTTTCAGTTTAAAGTGGACCATGGTCGAGAACTGGCAGGCCAACCCAAAAGCTTTTGGCCTTTGTAAATACCCCTCAACTACCTTCTTGTTGTGCACGGCGCAGTCTCTGGAGAGGCTAGATGGAGGAAGGACCTGCGGTAGAGTAGGCCAAGGCCCAGTCACCACTGCAACTGGTGACTACCCTCCAGGCCAGGGGATCCCCCGGACTTGGGACCCTTGACAAGGACTGTCGGGTAAAGAACATTTTACCCGGCCCATGTGGGCATCACCCGGACCCGTTCCTGGACTTGGGAAAAGGGGTGTGCACCAGTTTTAGAGGTGGCACCAGGGAATAGGTTGTTTTGGGTGGCGGGCACAATGAGAAGGTGGTCCCGTTCCATTTTGCAACGTTTAAGACTTGTGCCTCCCGTAAAGGGAAGAAATGTTTAAATGTTATTATACTTGTTATCCATTTTGCATTCCAGTTGCTGAAGAATAAACGTTGTGGTTGGACAGCCTGCAGACGGTCTGTAATAAACCAAGGGGGAATGTGATGCCCTGGTGCCGCCAGGTGGTCACACAGAATAGGCCCCCGCATAACACCATCCCTCACCAGGTTACATCATGTCAACAAAAACCCTAGTCACCCCCCCAGGGAAGGAAAGGCACACCAGTAGGCGGGACCAGGCGGATGGAGTATGCCCACCTAGGGCTCTGGAGAACCCGGGGTGGGAAAATCAGTAGTTGAAAGTTGTAGTTCAAGTGGAAAGGTCTCAGTCTAGTGGAGTGGAGTAGAGAGGAGAAAGGGAAGTGGAAGTCAGAAAGGAAAGGCGTCGGGGTTGGAGCACCGGTGTACTGGCTAGGTGGCAGACGGTGTTTCGTATCTGTCAGGATATGGGAAGACGGCTGCCAGAGATCCGAGGTGGACCGGGACAGGGTAAGAGCCCACGGGTACCGACACTGGAGAACCGACCCGGATACTGTGCACAGAGGGCGTACTTGGACCCTAACCAATTGAGGGTAGGATTATAGGTCCTGTCCCAACCAAAGTCCCAAAAGCAGACAACAGCCCACCGCGGGGCATAGGGCATCCGCCAGGGTCCGGTAGATCCCAAGGGCTAGCGTCAGCAGGTAAGGCTCCCAACAAAAGTATCGGGAGCAGACTCCCGTGTTCCACACTGGGAAGTCCACCACACCGAAAACAGTGCAGAGGAAAGTGACACAGACCATTACCCCGGGTGAGGGACCAGAATACACCCGGTCGCAGTAGTCGGCCACCAGCACCTTGGTTTACCATTGGACTTGCGTAATTTATTCAATCGTGAGTAAACTTACATCCCCCGGTCTGACCGGGCGCGCCGGCCCCTGCAATCACCATCCTCAGCACAGAGACACTGGTCCCCGGAGCATCCATCCCTACCCACGGAGGGGCTAACATGGCACAGGGGCGGCACATATAGTTAATAATAAACATTGTCATTATACTTACAGTCCCGCGACGCCTCCTGCAGACCCGTTATCTCCCGGCCACTTCTGCTTTCAGGTCCGATCATTAACTTCCGGGATATTCACTGCACTGCTCGTCACTTGGAAGTCTTCGGCTTTTTTCTGCTACGTTTGCAGTGACGTCAGGGTTCACTCGAGTCCATGGTTTAGCCATGGACTCAATTGAACTTTGACTATTACTGTCAGGGTATGATTTCACTTGCATATGACTTGTGCGAGTCAGCTGCATGTATTTCCATGCTCCATTTCCATACGGAGAGTGTGCGGGGTGGTACCGATGCGAGACTCGCGTCAGTCATACGCGTGGGAAACTCTGGCCTCAGCCTGTTTTTTTGCTCTGTAGTGAAAGAAAAAAGGACCCCACCATGAAAGCTTGGAATAAGAATATAGGAGCCAAAAGAAGTAGCAGCACCATCACCAAAATTACCAGCTATCCAGACAAGGATACTACCAAATGCAGTTCACAATTTACCTTTTTGGCAAGCATACTAAAGGGTTGGAAGCTCAGGACATTATGCACTATATAGCATATCACTTATCTCAGTCACAGCAGAATGACAAGTGACATCATCAGTCTGAGTCAGTATTCTGCACATTCCTTTTCTAACACTGTCATAAAAGTAACTTTTTCTACCATGGACTTCCAATTTAATCAATGATATCACAGGCTATGTAACCCTTAGCACCCTAATCCGCAGCACTCCAGATTCTCAGTAAGATATTTCACGACTTCTTGATGTTGGTTGATGATGGTAGTATTGTCACTGGCAGCAATCATGGTATGGGCACTGGCAGAAAAAACTTTAGTGGCAATCTAAGTAAGGCAAAATCTAGACATGGGAATCAAGAGGGGGGAGGCAAGAATATCTTGAAATTCACCAGACTGAAAGAACTGTCAGATAAGTCAAGGTTTATGATCGTTATGTGGTGAGCAGAACCTAAGAATCAGATCGGGGTGACAAAGAGGTGAAGTCATCAGAAGAGGGTGGAGCCATTGCTTATATAAAATGTAGTTGACATCGAGCCAAAAGATTTTCTTTGGGCAGATCTGCTTCTTCTGTAGTGAACTTGGAGCAGGTGATGTTGCAACTCCTGTTGGTGGAGAAGACTCAACAGGAACTGGAAGCTTTGATTATATTTATGTTGATAGCAAGTCTATGTGTTGTCCTCTTGTAACATAAAAAATAATTCCCAAGGTAATCCACCTATTGCAGTTTGCAAGCTCTGAAGCCAAAAAAAAGCCTTTGTTGTCCTGGCACAAATTCACTAGTAACTGCAGCTAGCCATCAGAATATAAAGTGGCTGTCACGCTAGGTACAGGAAAGTACCAAGCGAGCGGCGAAAGGTAAGGGAAGGGGACCCCTGCGTCTAGGGAAGAGGGAAATGGTGACCCCTGACCAAACCTACAGTTGGTCCCTGGGGTCTCCCACCACCTAGATCGGTTCCGCACCTATCCATAGAGCCAGCTACCTTCCCTAGGTATTCCTAATGCTGGACCCTAAATAGGGAATGAGTGGGATGAGCTCTTTGTCAACCCCACTAAATGCTAAAGGAAGACACAAGGAGGACACATTGGGGGAAAATGTATGAACTACTTATCCACAGATGACTCAGGCAGAAGTTCAGCAAAGCTTTAGCAAAGATAGCACAGATGAATACAAGCCACCTGCTTACAACCAGCGCTTGATTTAACTGAATAATAATACCAGAACAAGTCAAAAGAAGATGGGAGTATTTAAGCACAAGGCGAATATTGATAATCAGCAGCTGGTTGGAAGTTTAGTTTCCCTGGGTCAAAAAAGGAATAGATAAAAATCCAGCAGGAAAGCTACCTAGTACAATGAATACTAACAGCAGAAACAACAGAAAGTAAAGGAGCATTTTGCACAGCCAAAGGCTGTAACCTTCTATTTCCAGAAACCACATGACTGTCTGTCACTCGTGAAACACCCGTGACAGTTGCATAATGTGCTCATATAGGAGAATCAGACTGTCGGGCAATATTAGTGTGTCTCAAGCTGTCCTCCTTCTCATTATCTTTTTTCTAGTAGACAGGCACCATCTTTAAGTAGATCCCAGTCGTTGTTATCATCACCATTATCTGCTACTTTCTCTGCTCTTCCTTCTCTGCCTCTGTTGCATCGTTAATTACTCGTATGTGTGGCTGCCCATGTGATAACTCCATCATTACTAATTTCACCAAATCCAAAATTTCCAATTTCACCAAAGTCTGTCATATCACAAGGAAGCTATAGACTTTTGAAAAATGATATTGATGGAGGATGGCTAGCCACCAATATTTCTTGAATACATTTGTCACTGTTTTGTAATATTACGTGGCAGAGACCATAGTCCACTCATGTAGTGTTCTTTCTGAATGAGCACCACGCCCTGTAACCAGGCTGTGTCCACCCTCTTTAATAGCTGGATCCTTTCTGCCCAGACATGTAGGTTTTTAACTCAGATAAAGGCATTTCAAGTTAGGGTCCTGGTATATAGAGATATACCATAACGTGGTTACCAGGCTCACATGCATTAGCCAATACATAAGCTAAGTATCTCTTTTTTTCAAATATTCCTATAGCAGTAATGCAATACAGAGTTCTCTTATTCAATGTTAGCATTTTAGAATGCAGCTGTATGCATTTTTGTAGTTCTACTCCTTAAAATTCATTGTGCTGCCATGTGCACTCTACTGTCAACAGCAGCAATTACAGCTAGGGAAAGGACATCTTTCATGGCCCACTGGGTCAATGTTTTGAAAGGTAGCAATGCATTGTGATGCTTATATACCTATTTATCTCCTCCATATACCCCTCCAATGGACATCTCTCTGTCTACAATAGTAACAGGGAAAAATGTATGAAATATCACTGTGGATTGCTCCTTATCAACTACAAATGAGTAACTTAGAAATCTGGGACCAATATAATGTATATAGGGGAGCTGTGGACAGCTCAAATTTTGTGCATAGGGAAGCTATGGTGCATTATATTGCGTATAGCGGAGTTTTAGGTACATCACACATTGTAGGGCGGAGCTATGGGGGCATTAAAGTGCACACAGGGGAGCTGTCGGGGCATCACACTGTATAGAGCCATTATGAGGGCATCACAATATGTATAGGTGGCATGATACTGATTTTACATGGCTTTGGGAGCATCATACTATGTATAGGGAATCTGTTCTTAGGGGACATTACTGTATTTGGGGAGACTCAGTGGAAATTATTATTCTATTTTGAAGTTACTCGGGAGATATTTTTACGGTTCAAAGGAGAACCCAGGAGACTTTATTAAATGTTAAGTAGGCACTTAAGAAGCATTAACCCCTTAACGACCGCGGGCCGTAAAATTACGTCCTAAATGACATAATGTTACTGCCCGCGGTCCTCCGGCGGCAGCATGCCGCGATCGGCACACATCTTAGCTGATTTTCACAGCTGAGATGTGTGCCTGCTAGGCACGAGCAGAATCGTTATCTGCTCGTGCCGATTAACCCCTTATATGGCGCTGTCAATACATGACAGCGCCATTATAAGCGCGATTGCGGTAATATTTTCCTTACCGCCCGATACTGGAAGTCACGTGACGCAATCACGTGACTCCCTATAGTTGTCATGGTAGCACAGGGTCATGTGATGACTCCTGTACTACACCTGACTTGGTTTCACTTTCGCTGTGCCCGGGGCACAGCAAAAGAGAAAGACAGCGTATCTGCTGTTTACAGCCTTGCAGCTGTGATCAGCAGATACTGCAGAGCGATCGGAATGCTGATCGCAATAGCCCCCTAGGGGGACTAGTAAAATAAAAAAAAAAAGTTAAAAAATAAGTTTTAAAAAATTTAAAAAAAAACAAAAAAACCTAAAAGTTCAAATCACCCCCCATTCGCCCCATTGAAAATTAAAGGGTTAAAAAAATAAAAAATATACACACATTTGGTATCGCCGCGTTCAGAAACGCCCGATCTATCAAAATATAAAATCAATTAATCTGATCAGTAAACGGCGTAGCGGCAAAAAAATTCCAAACGCCAAAACGACGTTTTTTTGTCGCCACAACTTTTGCGCAAAATGCAATAAGAGGCGATCAAAACGTAGCATCTGCGCAAAAATGGTACCGTTAAAAACGTCAGCTCGAGACGCAAAAAATAAGCCGTCATTGAGCCTAAGATCCCGAAAAATGAGAACGCTACGGGTCACGGAATATGGCGTAAAACGTGCGCCACTTTTTTCGGACAAACTTCCGATTTTTTTTAACCCCTTATATAAAAGTAAACCTATACATGTTTGGTGTCTACGAACTCGCACTGACCTGAGGCATCACACCCACACATCAGTTTTACCATATAGTGAACACAGTGAATAAAATATCTCAAAAACCATAGTGCTATCGCACTTTTTTTGCAATTTTTCAGCATTTGGAATTTTTTTGCCATTTTCTAGTACACAATATGGTAAAACTGATGGTTTCATTTAAAAGTACAGCTCGTTCCGCAAAAAATGAGCCCTCACATGACCATATTGACTGAAAAATAAAAAAGTTACGTCTCTCAGAAAAAGAATGGCGAAAAAAAAAACGGAAAGCGAAAAATCGGCCGGTCTTGTAAGTGTTAAGACCATCAAAGAGGCATTATTAGTTTCTAGGGAGATACAAAAAGAGCAATGTTTTTGGGCTAGAGTAAAGGTGGCTTTACACACTGCAACATCGCAAACGATATCGCTGTAACGTCACCGGTTTTGTGACGTTATAGCGACCTCCCCAGCGACATTGCAGTGTGTGAAACACATCAGCGACCTGGCCCCTGCTGTGAAGTTGCTGATCGCTACAAATCATTCAGGACCATTCTTTGGTCCTTTGTTTCCCGCTGTGCAGCAAAGTCTCAGTGTGTAAAGGGGACTTTACAGCGACTTCATTAGTGACTTCCCTTTCAAAAAGCTGCTTTACAATGTCCCCAATGACTAGCTAGGTCGTTCTGCAGGTCCGGATCACTGTTGCGTCGTTGGCCAGGTCTGCCTGTTTGACAGCTCACCAGAGACTTTGTAGCGATCCCGGCCAGGTTGGGATCGCTGGTGGGATCACTAGAAAGTCTCAGTGTGCAAAGGGGCCTTAAGTCCAGTAACAGTGACAAATATGGCAGCAACAGGCTTAGCAGTGTGGTGACAGTGAAATGGGGCGTTTCTGCAGGTTGGGAATATATGGGGTCAGTGCTGAAAATGTGAGAAAGTCAAATGTGCCT
Organism: Anomaloglossus baeobatrachus; assembly: GCF_048569485.1. NCBI lineage: Eukaryota > Metazoa > Chordata > Amphibia > Anura > Aromobatidae > Anomaloglossus > Anomaloglossus baeobatrachus. The sequence continues at coordinate 370,333,077 of NC_134355.1, forward strand.
TGGTTGTAAACTCTTCAGATGAGTTGTAGCTGGAAGAAGTTGTTATGTTGGTCTGGGCCATAGGGAAAATTTGGGAAAGTCAACCACTCCATCAGAAAGAATGTCAGCTGTTATGATGTGGTAACCGTGGACGATCACAAAAAATCCCATTAATCAGGAAAAAAACACAAGAGTAGTTGGAAACTAAGCTGATCGCAATTAACTATCTATTGGACAACACTAGAAGTAGCATTGGGATGTTCCTAACACACCTAGACACCTCGTCACTGCCGTAGAAACTTGCTACACCTCAAAGATAGAAATTTAGGAATCCTAACTTGCCTCGGAGCAGTCCCGAAAGGAATAGCAAGCCACCAACATGTAACGATGGTGATGTAAGAAAACACAATACGCAGATAGAAAATATAGATTAGCAAAGGTGAGGCCTGACTTGCTAGATACAACAGGACAAGAAAGATAACTGATTGCGGCCAGCAAAAAACGCTTCAAAAAATACCAAAATCCTGATAGAAAAAAGGCCTAAAACCACATGGTCTTTCCCCCACTATATCAGGTACTCTTGTACCAGACACTTTAAACAGAACTGCAGATATAATGGGAAGGAACAAAATCACAGAACAAATAATATTCAAAAGTGCAAATAATCAAAATCAGAACAGGGAGAAACTCCCTTTCTTGCTGAAGTAACTGCCCTCTCAAAAATAGCAGAGAGCCAGATCCTTATGTACAAGAAAAAAAACACGAAACAAAATGAAAACAAAAACACAAACACCCATAGGTGAACAACCTGCAATTTGGCAAAGAAGACCCAGCAGACTTATCTGGAGTGAATTCTGGTGCAGGATAAATAGAAAGATGAACTCCAAACCATCTTCAGAGGCAGAAGGAACATTTATCATTATCACTGGTAGCAGCTAAGCAGAAACTGCTCTCCTATATACACTAGGCTGGTCAGCAATAGGACTTCCTGAATTCCCAATTAATACCAACACCTGTTTGAGTCATAGATTCAGACTCAGCTTCAATACCATTCCTGGCCACCAGAGGGAGCTCCAAGCCAGCACCCACTTTGATGACATTCACAACAGTCAGCTGTCAGTCTCTATCTAAAATTGTACCATAATCTCTGTTTTGCAGGACTGATGTCTACTACTATATCGTCACCATATAGTGGTAACATTGTTTTTTGTATTGTGATTTTTTTTTACTAACAGCACGGTCATCTGCTAATGTTTCCCTATATTCAAAATTAAGATGCACCACCATAGTTATAAACATGGATAGTTAGTTAGGGGCCCTTTCATCTGTTTCCCTCCCCTTGTGCTTAACCCCTAGCTACGCCTCTGCCCATAGCCATGTACAGTGAGGTCACTGTGACCTTACTAAGATTACTTTTGTATTAAAGAGATTAAAAGGGGTTGGATACAGTCGTCCAAGTCCTCAAAATGTCATATATTTTTTTCTAAGTTCTTTCAATCAGGAAAAACTTAGCATAGCTGGGGAATATAAATGTCAAAAGATTTACTCATCTCTAATATGCAACTAAGTGGTTGATATGGCATAAATTGTTTAAAAACAAAACAAAACACCCACTGGGCAATTAGCAATAATTATAATAAATTATTTTCCAGCTCAAAACAAAAGAAGACATTTCAGCAGTGGAATGATAAGCAGGGTATTTTGTAGAAACATTTCTAATAGATTACAACCACTTAGAAAGTTTCACTGGCTGGGAAGAGCCAGATAAAATTCTTTTTGGATTCTCAGGGGAAATTGCAGAGTGGACCACACAGATCTGACTGATCTAGCAAGAGTTAGTATGACAAAGGTCATCCATTTAGAACTTAATGATAAGTGGTTAGGTTTAAGGGGATTACTACAATCACACATTGCAAAGCCAATGGCTTCCTTTTATACATTCATTTTCATTCATTAGTATTTTTTTAACTACAATAAATATAAAGTCAATTTTAATTTGTAAAACATTTTAAAAATATAATAAGGTAGAACAATATTAAGTACTGTAAATGCATTGGAAAATGAAATGTATTGTAAGAATGTAATAAAACGTTAGAATATTATATTACTTTTGTGATTCGGTTAAATTGCTAATTAAATAACTTAATTCATGTGTTTTAAATTGTGTGATATTAATATGATAATTGGGAACTTAAGTTTATTAAATCTACATTTTTAAAATAATGTTTGCCCTTTATGCAATTATATACATAAAACAGCACAAATAAAACTAAGATTAAAAGCATTCATCCTCATTTTAAACCATGAATAGACAGATCACTAAAGTTTATAAGCATTCAGTGTTCAGAAAGAGGTGTAGATGGTGTAGATGTAGGTCAACAAGTTAAAAAGGACCTGTCACCACGTCATGTCTGTTTAGTAAATAACACCATTGCTCATAATATAATGATTTTCGCACACCAGACACTAAACAGTGTACAAAACTGTGCTATTCAGACTTTGTACACTGTTTACATTTAGCTGCTGCTAGAGGTGATGACAATTGATCAGTGGGGGGTGCCGAATATTGAACCCTCACATTTTTATATTGATGACCTATTATTAGAAAATGGAAGAAACACAAGATCACTGTTAATCTTACTAGGTCTGGGGCTCCTTGAAAAATCTTGCCTCGTGGGGTAAGTATTGTGATGGGGGTCCTTCTCCCATATCACACAATGAGCAGAGAGAGAGATGGATGAACAATCCAAAGCATATTTATTCCATGCAATACAGAATGATCATCAAATAAGCCACCAAACAGAGGGTAAAATATTCCAGTAATGGCATAAATGTCCCGGGGATAAGTCACAATCCTCCAGCAGTCCTTTTCCAGGGAAATCGGGGTTTCTCACAGTCTCTCTGGGGTGTCAACTTCCACCTCAAAGGATCAATCTTGCTTCTTCTTTTGTCGTTCCCAGCCTGACTGCCCAATTCTTCAGGTAAGCAGAGAGTTTAGGTGGATCCCAAGCCCCCTCCCCTAGACTTAGGAACAAAAGTCCGGCAGGGGAGGGATTAGATCTGCAAACAGGACAATGTACACACAAGGAATACAGAATGGACAGTGAACCACGCCTAAAATATGAACCCAAACAAAATGGTACATAACCCACAATATCACACCATTACAAGTATGATTCTAAGAAAAGTCAGGAATAAACCCAGAACTACGCAAGAGGACCTGGTCAATGACATGAAGAGAGCTGGGACTACAGTCTCATAGTATACCATTAGTAACACACTACGCCATCATTGATTAAAATCCTGCTGGGCACTCAAGGTTCTCCTGCTCAAACCAGCAAATGTCCAGGCCTGTTTGAAGCTCACCAATGACCATCTGGATGATCCAGGTGAGGCATGGAAGAAGGTCATTTGGTCAGACGAAACCAAAATAGAACTTTTTGGTATTAACTGAACTTGCTGTGTTTGGAGGAAGAAGAAGCATGACTACAACCCCAAAAACCCCATACCAACCATGAAGCATGGGGTTGGAAACATCATCCTCGGGCATGCTTTTCTGCAAAGGGAAAAGGATGACCGCACCATATTGGAGGATGGATGAGGTCATGTATCACCAAATTTTGGTCAACTGTCTCCTTCCCTCAGTAAGGGCATTGAAGATTGATCGTGGCTGAGTATTCCTCTATGACAATGACCCAAAATACACAGCCAGGGCAACTAAGGAGTGGCTCCGTAAGAAGCATTTCAAGGTCCTGGGGTGACCAAGCCAATCTCCAGACCTGAACCCAATAGAAAATCTTTGGAGGAAGCAGAAACCCAATGTTGCCCAGTAACGGCCCCAAAGCCTGAAAAATCCAGAGAGGATCTGTATGGAGGAGTGGGCCAAAATCCCTGCTGCAGTGTGTGCAAACTTGGTCAAGAACTACAGGAAACGTCTGACCTCTGTAATTGCAAACAAAGGTTTCTGCACCAAATATTAAGTTCTGTTTTTCTATTGTATCAAATACTTATTTCATATAATAATATACAAGTTAATTATTTAGAAATCATACAATGTGATTTTCTGGACATTTTTGGGGATTCTGCCTTCACAGTTGAAGTGTATCTATGATAAAAATTACAAATATCTCCAATCTTTCTAGGTGAGAAACTTGGAAAACTGGCACTGTATGAAATACTTATTTTCCCCACTATAGATTACTGGATGCAGCTATTCTGACACAATCAAAGATTTTAGATTTAACATATAGCAGAGCTTAATAAGCTGCCGCTTCCCGCAACAGGCTTTCAGTGTACAAATCTATAGACAGAAGCTATTAATCACAGAGAGGGTGGAATCAGACCTGATCTCACGCTCAGCTGGCTCCGACTAATGATAAAGCGAGGAAGTTTAAGCTAACATAGCAAGTAAAGTCCCTTTAAACCATAAGTAACTTACTTTTAAAAATAGTTTCAAAAAGACTTAAATGTTTACTTTCAAGTTGTTTCTTTTTTTTTGTTGCTTGGGTGCTGGCACTCCTATGAGTGACAGTTCAAGTTCAGTAGCTTGGTACAACATCTGGGGTTTTTCTTGCTACTATGACACATTAATGGTCTGCCAGTGCTTGTTCTGAAGTCTGCACTGTAATCACTATATTTAATATAGATATTACAGTGTCTGTGAACAAAAGCAAAAGTGAGAGCAGTGATTAGAAAAGCTTTTCTGGAAACAAGGCAATGGTGGTAATTGGTGTTTGTGATTTTCAAGAACTGATAAAATAAGTCAGGAGCTGACAAACAGCTAACTGCTCCATTGAAATTAATGGTCTGGAGAGAGTTGACTGGGATCTCATGAGTTGACTCTTTTGCTTGGAATATAACTGCTGTGCATATGACAAGACTCTTCTTGTAATAAACTGTATACTATGAAAGATAAAATCTCTCCCAAGAAGAATCACAGAATATAGTAATCAAGTCAATTGCAAACTTGCTTATTTTCATGCTGTATAACTAACTATAATAATTTCCGAAATTGAGAACACCCCATTAATTTAATTTTCTTCATACATACAGTGGGGAAAAATATATTTAGTCAGCCAACATTTGTGCAAATTCTCCCACTTAAAAAGATGAGAGAGGCCTGCAATTGACATTATAGGTAGACGACAACTATGAGAGAGAAAATGAGAAAGCAAATCCAGAAAATCACCTTGTTGGATTTATCAAGATTTTTATTTGCAAATTATGGTGGAAAATAGGTATTTAGTCATCTAAAATCATGCAATATTTCTGGCTCTCACAGACCTGCAACTTCTTCTTTAAGAGGCTCCTCTGTCTTCCACTCATTACCTGTAGTAATGGCACCTGTTTGAACTTGTTATCAGTATAAAAGACACCTGCCCGCAACTTCAGTCACACTCGAAACTCCACTATGGTGATGCTGAGTTGCATCCAAAAATACCATACCTACTGTGAATCATGGGGGTGGCATCATCATGCTTTGGGGCTGTTTCTCTGCAAAGGGATCAGGATAACTGATCCGTGTACATGAATGAATGAATGGGGCCATGTATCATGAGATTTTGAGTGCAAACCTCCTTCTATCAGCAAGAGAATTGAAGATGAAAAATGGCTGGGTCTTTCAGCATGATGATCCGATGCACACCACCAGGGCAATGGAGTGGCTTTGTAAGAAGCATATGAAGGTCCTGGAGTGGCCTAGCCAGTTTCCAGATCTCAACACCATAGAAAACCTTTGGGGGAAGTTGAAAATTCGTGTTGTTCAACGATAGGCCCAAAACATCACTGCTCTAGAGATCCGCATGGAGGAATGAGCCAATATGCTATCAACAGTGTGTGCCAACCTTATGAAGACTTACAGAAAACGTTTGACCTCTGTGATTGCCAACAAAGTTTATATAACAAAATATTAAGATTAACTTTTATTATTGACCAAACACTTATTTTCCACCTTTATTTGCAAAAAATATCTTACCAAATCAGACAAGGTGGTTTTCTGGATTTGTTTTCTCATTTTGTCTCTCATAGTTGTGGTCTACCTATGATGTCAATTAAAGGCCTCTCTCATCTGTTTAAGGCCCCCTTCACATGTCAGTGATTCTGGTACGTTTGTGCTTTTTTTTAAACATACTAGAATCACTGACATACGCAGACCCATTATAATCAATGGTTCTGCTCACACGTCAGTGATTTTTCACTGCACGTGTCTCCGTGTGGCGTACCCACGTGTGCGTGATTGCCGCACGGAGACATGTCCATTTTTTTCTGGCATCACTGATGTCCCACGGACCACGCAGTGGTGTGGTCCGTGAAACATGTGCCAGAAAAAAACGGGCTTCTAAAATAAAAAACATTTTAACTCACCCGGCTTCAGCCGCGCTCTCTGCAGCCTGTTCTCCCTGCTGCTTCTGAGCCGGCTGATTAATGTCGCGCATATTAATGATGCACGACACAGCCGACCCGGAAGCAGCTGCTGCGGGGGTCAGCGCCGGCCGGATGCTGCACCGCAGGAGCGATCAGAACCATGGAGAGCGGGAGCGCGCACAGGTGAGTTAATCTCTAAGTGCAATCACGGGCCACGGAGAACGGAGCCCGGATTGCACTTAGACAACCCACGTGTGCCGTGATTCACGGCACACGGAGGGACATGTGCGTGTTTTACACGCCAGTGAAAAATGTCAGTGTTTTTCACTGACGTGTGAAACGGGCCTTAGTGGGAGAACTTGCACAATTGGTGGCTGACTAAATACTTTTTTCCTTCTGTAGTTACATAAATAAAACGTTGCCTTCCTGAGCCAGCCTCAATTGGGAAATCGCTGCAGACATATTTATACATTTTCCATTGACACACCAATAAATACATATATATTAATTCCCTCTAGTGGTAGTTACAATTCACTAAGGATAAGCCAACTGTTCGGTGCTCCGGTGTTCGTAATAAGCATTTTGATGCTCGGTTGCTTGGTACTCAGTATACTGGAAGTTAATGGGGAACGCAAGCATTTTTCCAGAAGATTTTTCAGAAAAATGCTTGAGCTCCCCATTGTCTTCCATTATACTCGGTAAACGAGCACCTGAGCATCAAAATGCTATTATGAGCACCCGAGCACCAAGCATCCGAACATAAAAATGTTCTTTACGAGCACCAAACAGTTAGCTCATTACTACAAATCACGTTTTGTGATAGACTTACTTGCTATTCCAAAGTCAGATATATACCACCTCTCTTCTTCAGGGAGACTCCCAGCCAAACCAATAGAACAGACACATATGATCTTAAGTCTCAATTCTACTATGTTACATGAAATTAGTAACGGCTTGGCGAAACAGTAAATGCTTTACAATCACCCTATATATATAGTGCAATCAATTCTGTTTTTGTAGTGTTGGGTAACCACAAAGAATTTTTTATTAACTATAATTTCCCTCCAAAATTGGGCATCTTCCAGTTCTTTTCATAAGCCTAGCGGAAACAAATTTATGTTACACATTCAAGCTCTATAATTGCCTACGCAGAGCATGAATATTGTATTATTTTTAGTAATTGAAAATATAAAGAGAATTCTTATTTTATGATATCGTACTTATATTTTTTCGTAAAGGGTAAAAAGGTATGAAATTATATATTTTTTTGAAACATTTGGCCATGTGTCTTTTCAGTATAGTTCTACCTTCAAATGAAATTTCCCACCTAAAATGAAACGCAAGTGTTCGCTCTATGCGCCTATAACACACTCGGGTCTCCATAATATTTAAAATGTCCAACGCGGTTGATGAATACATAAATATTGACTGCAGCTGTAGAATTTAATAAAACCTCAGGTTTGAACTAGAAAGTTAAATAAGTGTATTATTGGAAACTTGTGGTCAAACTTGAAACTTGAAGGAAATATTTTAGCACTATCACTGTATTAAATTGCAATCATTATTTAATTTATCTTCTCTGAAATGACTTTTGGGAAGTGCACCAAAAAACGCTATTTACCTAAGCCAGGAAATAAGCTGGTGATCAGCTAGGTGCATGAAGTAATTGAAAGCTGACAGGGGACAGCATAATGCCAGCATTGTAACAGCCCCGAAAGATATTGGTGGACGTTCACAGAACTTAAAGGAGTGTTGCAAACAGTTTTCAATTTGTTTAAAAAAAAAAAAAAGTAATAACATACAAATAAGTTATTTCACTTTTTTTTTTTTTTTTTACATTGAATAATATCAACTCTAGTCCAGGAACATACCTTACAATCACTAGTCTGGAGTAAATCTAATGCAATCAGTGCCTGCTGGATTTGGGCAGCAAAACTTTAAGGTGACTTGTCTGCAATGTGCTTGTCACTTTGAACCTCTGAACAAAGAGCAGCCTGTAAAGCAACTTTATAAAAGTATTATGAGACACCACAACAAAAAGTTATAGCCTTATTAAATTACAGTAAGTAATACAAGTGAAAAAAGTCATATGTTGTTCATACTATACAATTATTTAGCCAGTTGATTTTTTTTTCTTTATTGTGCAGAAAACATAAAAAAATATATAACATACTGTGTAATAGCATGTGTACATATTATCAGTCTTTTTAATGAATTAAGAGATTCAGAATATGTTATATATTGGTAAATATATTATTGTTAATAATAATAATAATAATAATAATATTTGTAACAAAATAGTGTTATTTTTATATTTATTTCCCTTTATTAAACTAAGTGCAGTCAAATTCACCATTGGTAATGTATATTATTATTATTATTATTATTATTATTATTATTATTATTATTATTATTATTATTAATAATAATAAAAATAATAGGAATAAGAATAATATTTTGAAAAAATATGGTTAATTTTTATATTTTTTCCCCTTTATTAAACTAAGTGCAGTCAAATCTGCCATTGGTAAATATAATATTATTATTATTATTATTATTATTATTATTCATAAAAATGATAAGAACAATAATAAGAATAAAAATAATAATATTTTGAAAAAAATATGGTTACTTTTTCTATATTTTTTTCCCTTTATTAAACTAAGTGCAGTCAAATTCGCCATTGGTAAATATATCATTATTATTTTGATAATTATAATTATTATCAATAATAATAATAATTGCAAAAAATAGCTATTTTTTATATTTTTTTCTCTTTATTAAACTAAGTGCAGTCAAATTCACCATTGGTAATGTATTAGTCTAATTAATAATAATAATAATAATAATAATTGTAAAAAAGTATTGCTATTTTTATATTTTTTCCCTTTATTAAACTAAGTTCAGTCAAATTCCCCATTGGTAATGTATTATTATGGTTATTATTATTATGATTAATAATAATAATAATAATAATAATAATAATAATAATAATAATAATAATTCTAATGATAATGATAATGATAATAATAAGAAGAACAATAATAAGAATAAGAATAAAAATAATAATAGTATCTTGAGAAAAATATGGTTACTTTTTATATATTTTTTCCCTTTATTAAAATAAGTGCAGTCAAATCCGCCATTGGTAAATATATCATTATTATTTTGATAATTATGATTATTATTATCAATAATAATAATAATAATAATAATAATTGTAAAAAATAGTTATTTTTTTATATTTCTTCCCTTTATTAAACTAAGTGCAGTCAAATTCACCATTGGTATTGTATTATTATTATTGTTGTTATTATTATTATTATTATTTATTATTATTAATAAAAATAATAATAAGAAGAATAAAAATAAGAATAATATTTTGAAAAAAATATGGTTACTTTTTATTTTATTTTTTCCTTTATTAAACTAAGTGAAGTCAAATCCGTCATTTGTAAATATATAATTATTAATAATAATAATAATAATAATAATAAACAAATATGGTTACTTTTTATAATTTTTGTTTACTTTATTAAACTAAGTGCCGTCATAGCCACCATTCTCAGCTTTTAATTCTAACCTATTGATTAAAATTCTGAATAAAAAATAAATGTTGTATGGAAAGTGAAGTGATTCTACAGTAGATATGTTTGAAAGTGTTTGGCTGTGTAGAAAATAAAGCTAAACGAGTGATGGGTTTCTATAGGCAATAGGAATCAATTTTTTAATACCATTACAATGATAAAGAATAAAATGATTCATTTTCAAAAGACTTCATTTTTTTATTATTTTTCGGCATTCTTATGAATGCTACATGAGGATGTCAATAACACTAGATATTTGTAGATACAGTAGTGTTTGCCAAAATGTAATTCTAGTCTACCCAAATTACATCATTCCCAATTATTCTGTTTTTAACTTCTCAATGCTTTTCCAGGGGAGTGCTTTTTCTACTTATGAAAGCTACAAGCTGGCATAAGGAGACTTATACAACAGTTAATAGGGAAGGTGATGTGTAAATTAGCTCCTCTCCAGGAGGAAGAGAGTTGGCGTTTTGGTGTCACCTATTAGAGGAAGCAATTCTACAAATTAATATTCAATCTTTTAACAAGCCTTGCAACATGACTAAGGATTAGGAAAATTATTATTATGAAAAAAAACATAAATTAAAAGTCCATAATTGTGGAAATAGAATTTCTGCGCTAAGAAATTCTATTTCCACCATTATGGACTTTTAATTTTTTGTCACAATAAAAACATTATTTTAAGGAGATTCGCCTAAAACTTGTTTTTCATACATTTGCCCATGGTCTGGTCTTTTAGCTGGAGTCTCGCTTGATACACACCTGGTCATCCAATTATACTTCGAAGTGAGCCATTTTTTCTTTGAATGCAATGACTAAGGATTAGTGATGAGTGACCATTACAATGCTCGGGTGCTCGGTATTCATAACGAGCAGTTAATGCTTGGATGGTCGCGACTCAAGTACCGAATATAATGGAAGTCAATCGGGAATACAAGCATGCTAGATTTCCTCACTGACTTCCATTGTACTCAGTCGGCACTTGAGTCATGCACATCCAAGCATTAACTGCTCGTTTCGAGTACCGAGTACCCGAGCATGGTAATGCTCACTTATCACTACTAAGGATATTTAGTGATGCTAGAATCTTTTCACAAAGTAAATGACTCCCAGCTACAAACAGCAGTTTAGGGTTCCGACACCTCCTCAGTTCCCAGTTACTTGTGGGCTTTGCAATAGTCTTTTGAAGACAAACTCAAAGAAGCATTGCATGGCCTACGTTCCTCTGATGTCCAGCTGGTAGTACCTCATATAGTGTGCCATACTTTAGTATTCTCATATGGCTAAGGGGCCTTAAAACACCATTATTCACCTGTTGCTGGGTGCAAATACTATTTCTGCCCCTCTAATCGCTATATCCCTGCTCATGTTTGTCCACTGTTACAGAATAATGTAAGGTCATTATTTCATAGAAAACCTTTCATTGATGTGTATTCTAAAGGCATTCTTTGAATGGGCTACAAAAAAGACAATAAGAATTTTCATATATCATCCAGCCAATATCACCAACATTAAGTTTGCTTCATTGTTGGTTGACATAGTCTCTGACCTTTTTTGATTCTTAATTAGATTAGCTCAGAATGGGAAAACAGGGGTGTACATTATTATAGTGAAACTATATCCCCTTGTTATGTGCGCAAGAGCTTAGTGTTCATTTGGAAAGATTAATTACTGAAATTAATACCATTTGTGTGGTCAGATTGGGGGATTATCTAATCTCCAGTTCTCAGAGAGATATTACTCTATATGTCATTAGCTCTATCCCTAAAGACAAACATTTATTATATTTATGCTTCCTTAATGAATTACCAGGTAATATTATATTTTGTAAAACTTTTGCAGTGTGACCAAAAAACTAAAGTGTGAATAAGACATTAGATGTCTTAATTGTTAAAGACAATAAATTAACCCTGTGTGTAGGTTGTACCGGCAGTTATGTGTTAGAAGAAAGAACGCCAACCTCAACAATTTCTGCAGGATCAGCAAACTATTTCATGTCTATGGGAACTTCCCATTCAGTTGGAAGGAGATTAAGATCTGTGGTTGAAATTTAAATGTTGGATCATTTACCTTTGAGAGACAATTATTTCCTGACAGAGGAGTCTGAGTAGCTTTCTCTGTTCTGCTCATTGAAAAAACATGAATGTCAGAGCAAGACGATGTATTGTGTGTAGTAGGATGTTGGAAAAAACAACTGTTGCCAAACAAACTTTGGCCAATGACTATTTCATGAGTAATCAATCTTTTTTTTCCCTTGTTCTGTCTGCCCCCTCTGTTTGGTGGGCATGCATAGGAACATAGAGTATTGAGTGACACAGAACTGCATAATTATACTACAAAGGGTTCTCTTGATACCTATATTCATGGAAAGAAAAAAGAAAAAAAACACATGAAACCGCTCACCATTGAAGGGTTGACCGGATAACCTTCTGTAGATCCAAGATCCAAGATCTAAGCAGGTAGCCACCGTGTGTAGAATAGCCTCAAGACTTGAGGAAGGTGACTGAATGCCGAAACGCGTTGTCTCTGTTGATCTACCACCTATAGAGTCAGTACCTCATTGCCCGTGTATTTTGCCCATTTTTTAATGGTTTAATACAAGTGATTTTTTACTTCATCTGGAAGATCTTGAGCTGGACTTTTTTCTTTTCCATTTTTTGATATTCATGGAGACACCTAAGCCTATGTAGACGTTTTATACACAAATGATGGAATAATCATAGTCATAAATTAATTAATCCACCCCCCCAAATGGATGATAGAAATTAGTGATCTGTGAATGCTGGTATCCCTGAAGAAGAATTAAACTTGCTGGAGATTGTACCCTGGATCACGGATCATGGACTTATCCTTAGTGAGGGATGTAGCTCTGTTTAGGTGGACTGTACTATATTGTACTGTGGCCAGCATGTGCTAGTGCTGCCGGTCGGAGCACACAAAAGGAATCTCTGATACCAATCATCCACAAGCATGAAATCGACAGCTGACTAGCAATTACGTTTTACTCTCCTCTCTTTGTTTTCTGGAATCTGGATTACACACATATCTGATCACATTTACAAACCTGACTTAGGTTGGATTTATTTACAATAATAATAATAAATTATTATTATTATTATTATTATTATGTATTTTCTATATATGCAGGATTCAAGACAAGAGTTTTGTGACAATTGATTTTTCGCCTTTTTCGCGAGGTTTGCCTATGTATATTTCTCCATGCATTCTGTAACACTTCATACTTGTGCATACACAAAAAACGTCTGGTGACCAACTTTTGTAGATTTACATTATTATTTATGGCTGCACCATTCAATACAAGCACTTTTTACCCCTTGTCTCAACCTTTACTCCTAGATTGGAAGCTTGTGAGCAGGTCCCTCGTGCTTTTTCCTTGAAGTATTGAATTCTGAGTTTTTCTGGAATGTCTGATATTATCTGGATATTTACCCTCTAAATTGTAAAACGTTGCCGAATATGTTGACACTATATAAATATAGATTATTATTATCTACTGCCTAACTCTTCTACATTTACTCTGTGTAATCAGCCTGTGTTTCTGATTTAAGGCATGTTCTAGTTTGTAAAAATTCCTAAAAGTCTGCAAAACCTTTCTAAATCAATCTGAATCATCTCCAGCTCCCACGTTATGTTTGGTGATATTGTAACCCAGTGTAAGAACACTTCACATTGGATAAAAGAATCATTTTTCACTTTCAGGAAAATATTTCAGTGTTGACGGTTATTTATTTTCGCAATAATTTTCACAGTTTTTGGACGCATCTATATAAATATATGATTAACTGATGAAAGTCATTCCTTATTATGCCATCTCCACTTAAAAATGATAGACACATAAATGAAAAATGTTAACATTGAGTTCTGATGTGTAACAGAATTTACACTTTTTTTTTAAAAACTGTTTCCAGGTTTTACGGTTTTTGGCTTTAGAAATTGATATTAAAAGTGAATTCCAGCTCTGATTTCTTCTCTTTTAACTTTCATTTTTATGGAAAAAAAATAACTGGAACTATTCTGAATACCGAAAAACTATTTTTTATCCATATAATTATTTTTCAAAGCAATTAAATATAAATATTAACATTAATACTGATCAAATAACATTTCACGATCAGATCCACATCAAAGTGATTACGCTATATATTCCATTACTTTTATATATATATATTTATATATATATTTATATATATATATATATATATATATATATATATATATATATATATATATATAAACTATATAGACATTACCCAAAATAATATTAAATAAGCATAAATGAAAACATAATCAATATGGGGGATTAAGTATGGAAAAGAAGCAGAATTGGTCAAACACTATATATTATGTAGCAATTTCCGATAGTATCATTTTCTTATTTTTCTTCTTGTAATTTTAATATTTAAAGAAATAAAAAATATATATTCAATTCTGGTTTCTGATGCACAATATTCAATTACTTACAGATTCTTACAAATAAAAAAAAATATTATTTCGAAAAGTCTTTCCCTTTATTCAATAGTCATTTTCATCTTTAAATAGAACACACATTTACAGAGAAAAACTTTTTTCCATGGATTTAAAAAATAAATATTTATACTACTAGATTGTATATTGTACACTATATACAGTGTATATATATATATATATATATATATATATATATATATATATGTTCCTAAAAGAGTTAAAATGAAGTATAAAGCTCACATATAAGATGTAAAACAAAATTCTAACTATTTTTTCCATCACTACTTTTGATGATCAGAGTCTGTATTTTTGCAAAATAAAGGCAAATCAACGATATACAAACAATGTTAGAAATGTGTTTGAAAATTCTGCACCACATATACCAATATTATACGCCGTTCACCTAAGAGGACAAAATCATGCACATGGTTAAACGCTTACAATTATATGATAAATGTATCACTGCAGTGTGCAATTTATTTACACCAAAATAATGGCATCCATGTAGAACAGGCAGACAGGATTTCCTCTGGTTCAAGTTCCAACAAATTTATGAAGTGTCATAGGACATGTTCAGATTTATGTTGCAGATTCGGAGACTTTGCACATAAAACAAACATGTCGCACAGACACTATGGATAGAAGGCTCCACTGGGGTTATTGCTCAATATACTATGTGAGGTAGAACATTTTCAGGTGAACTGGATTCCATCAGCACGGAGAAAACTACTTTTTTTTAATTAATGCCAGCCTGGGAGTACCCTCCTTTTCCTAAATGCACTCTTGGAAAAAATATATGTCCAAAGTTGTTTCTAAGCAATTTTAGAGTAACCAAAAATATAGATCTCCTAGACATGCAATTATCGTGAAATATACAATGTGTATAGAAAACAATATTCCATCCGTCATCCTTAAAAAGAACATTGGGCAGCATCTGTCTTGCCTTTTTAGCAGATTAGTGCTTACACAATCCTCTTTGTAGTGACAGGATTTCTGACAAGTTTGACATAGCACCCTCTTCACTTCTGTAAACAGGGAAAGTTTTAATTAGGCCAGATTATTACTTACAATAACTGGAGTGGGGGAGGGGAGTGTGCAAACTACACCTGCGCTCGGTGCACTTCCAGAATGTCAACGGCACACTTCCAACATCTGCTCTTTTCATTGATCTGAGCTGTAAATTGAAATTCCTTTGCAATGTTTTTAGGCTCAGTTAAAGTAAGGAGACTGTCAGAAATCCTCTTTAAACTCGCCCTTATCCAAACAGGAAACTGACCCATGACCCCTAGGACGTAACAGTACACCAGTGGAAATTTCATTATCCCCGTTTCAGCTGTACTAAGTGAAAATTAATTGTGTAATTATCTGGATGAGCGCATGTGTAAAATTTTACAATGTGCCAGTAAGATTAAGTAATGTGTTAGTTGTATGGTTTAGTACAGAACGAGGGCTGTTTCATAAAGAACAGAACAAAAATCGAAAAAAAAGAAGTGAAAAAAAATGTCAGGACAAACATTAAACACCGGAGTGATGTATTCCTTCGTTCTATGACCTTAGTCAATTCCTATAGTCACCAAGTTAACACGTGTTATAAATGACATTCACGGCAAAAGTGCCCCGATATTGTACAAGAGTTTTACGCGTGTACTTTATAAGTAATATATTATGGCAGGTTAATTGCAAACTTCTGGACATTTTTTACATCTAGCAGCATATTTCCATTGATAAAATTTCACCTGTTTTGTGAAGGGCTTGTGTGTCTTGAAATATGGAAGTAATTTTATGTAGGAAGGAGTGATGAAGTACATGAGCGAGTGCCGTGCACAGAGCCTGTTCGGCAGGACATGGCGGCTGTAGAGCTTCTTGGTATGGAGATTTCAGATCCTAATCTTCTTCCTAGAAGTACAATTTCAATGAGAAAATATCCAAATACATATGAAGTGTATGCCTATTTATCTAACAGAAAAAAAAGAAAGATGCCTCTTATGAAATTTTAGGCGGCACGGTGGCTCAGTGGTTAGCACTGCAGACTTGCAGCGCTGGGGTCCTGGGTTCAAATCCCACCAAGGACACCATCTGCAAGGAGTTTGTATGTTCTCCCCGTGTTTGCGTGGGTTTCCTCCGGGTACTCCGGTTTCCTCCCACACTCCAAAGACATACAGATAGGGACTCTAGATTGTGAGCCCCAATGGGGACAGTGTTGCAAATGTATGTAAAGCGCTGTGGAATTAATAGCGCTATATAAATGAATAAAATTATTATTAATTATTATTATTATACAGTAAAGAAGCTAACAACAGTACGGGAGGAATCCAAAAAGTTGGTTCACAGAAAAAAAATTCCTAAATTTATTAAATATGCTTTAAAACACAATAAGTGAAGATATTAATGAAAAACCTTATTAAAAAAGGTGACAGACAGGAAACTAGTAGATATAAGGGAGTAAGAGTAAGCATATACACTATATATAAATACTACAGGGCCCTATGAATGTACCTAAGGGATGGCCCTACCTTGCTGCGGACCTGTTAACCATATACAGTAAAGGCCACATTGATTTGTGTTGGAGATCCAAGCAAAAACAAAGCAGGTAGAGCCTGAACACCTATTAAGAAACATATTCTTAGAGGAGTGGTAGAATGACATCTACACCATAAAATATTTATCACTCTATGTCTTAAAAATTTCTAACCATTTCACCTGCACCCACAGTGCTCTGCTTTTCTAACCTGCAAAGAACAAAAGACACTGACAGTTTAATACTATTAAAAACCAAAAATGTGTCCATTGGGTAATGATAATTTCCATTTCAAAGTTACTGACTTATTTGGATAGCTGACTGTAAAAGAAAGTATAGAATGTATGCGCTTGTGACTCAGGCTATGTGAAGCTTGATACTACTTGCAAGCTTATAGACTCACCATGGAATTTAACTTTTTAATACTAAATTATACAAAAGAAATATTGTGAGATTTCTTCTGCAGAATAAATGCCTGAAATTATCATGTTTTTCATTAAAAAATAATACAATTTTATAATTAATAGCTGAATGTAGCCATTACACTATAAACTATAGGAGACTAGCAGCCACACAGGAGTTCTACAATCAGGTCAAAGAATATGGCTTCAAGCAGAGTGCCAAGCAGGGTTTTATAAAGGGCACAGAACTTTCACGTGACATGTCATTTGATATACATACTTGTATATCAGAAATTTTGATTAGTTGGGGTCAAGCTGCTGAGACCCTCAACCAATGGGGGGGTAGAAGCTCTTAGCTGAGTTTATACAAATTCTATAGATCTGTAAACCACTCACTCTGTTTTCCAAACAAAGATGAGCTTAGACAAACCAAGAAGAAGGCAGCAAAGGATTAGCTAAACATTTCTGCCCTTTAATTTTTGAGATTGGAGAAAGTGTAACCCAGACCCCCACAGATCAAAAATTGTTACTAGAGTTCTGCAAATTATTTGAAATTCGAATTTGCCCTCTTCACTAGAGATGAGCGGTTCCGTGGAGGCTCGGTTCTCTGACAGCAAAGCCTTCACTGGACCTGAACCCCGGAGCAAGTAACTGTTTGGCAGTTTGAGTCTCTGCCCACAAACAGCCAGCCATAAGCAGATCCCTTCCAGGGGTGGGATTTTTCAAACAATTTATTGGGTTGCACACTACATGTAATCATACTGCGAGTCATTCAAACACTACAAGCGGCTCACACAGGGCTGAACACCTGAGCACAGCGTTATTATGACGAAGCCATATGTATGTTCTCTCTCATTTTAATAAATGGACAAAGCAAGACACAAAATGGGGAGAGCTAAAATGTGCACTTATGATAAAGTCGCCCCACGTGTCAGATGCTTAGTCTATGGAGCGCAAAAGCGTGCATTCCACGTTAATCTCCATCCAGGAGTGATGGACACTTCCGTGTGTCACATGATCACAGACTGGAAATACATCACATGCCAGGGTGGGACAATGCTATGTGCCACTGCGCAGAATACAGCTCCGGAAGTGCAGATTAGACATTGAGCCCCCAATACAAGGATGGTGTAGGTGGGAGGAGCGCTGCTGTGTCATACTGCTTCGTCATAATAATCTTGTGTAGCGGTTCACTCTGTGGGATATATGTAAATAAATAAATTTGGATGCCTCTGGTTGCTGTGGGAGTCATGGTGGCATATTTTTTGTGCAAGTTTTCTGCATAATTTTGAGATAATGGTGTGTTATGGTGTGGGATCTGTATCTCGAACCGGGACCTGGGTGCACTTTGGCTGTGGAGGCTCTCCTCCTTATGTGCCTATCCACGCTCTCTAGCGTGTGTAACCCAGTGTGAATTAACTTTGATTAACCATCTGACACGTGGGGAGACTTTATTATCTAACTTGTTTATGGCACTGATTACTTGGATTGGATCCGCCTGGAGTCCTGGATCACCATTGGTGAGTTTAATGATTGGCACTTATGTGGTTTGATTGCCACCTGTTAAATACCCTCTTTTTTGATGCTCTGGTTCCAATGTGTTTTTGGGAGCTTGGGCATAGGACCTCTGACCTGTACCACAATACCGGAGTCCCCTGATGATTCCTACACGATGAAACGCGTCAGGACAAGGCTAGGAACAGTATAGGGGTATTAAGTGAGGGTTAGCTGTGGTCTGCCCTTGTTAGGGCAGAAGCTTGTGGGTGCCACGTAAAGTGAGTTTCCCTAGGGACGTGTAGGGTCAGTAACGACATGAAAATTGGAGGACCCACACAGAGGAAACCCTGATGCACCCCAAGCTACTTAACATGGGTGAGATTGTTTCAATTTATTCTCATCTATACCACACAATACTATACTGTCAGTCTCTCCTTTGAGGACCTGTATACAATATTCTTTATTTATATTGAGTTTCTTATGATTATTTTTTTGGACTCACTATATGGACCACTGTCCTTTTGAGTGAAGTAATCTACTCAATTATTATTTGTGTTTTTTGTGTTTTTTTGTTTAGTTTGTTATCTTTAGGCTCCTTGGTCACCATATTCCTAGTGTATGGTACCATCTGAGTTGTCAGTGTACTAAGGATCTTTTGGTTACTTGTTACCTAATAATGTTTTTAATATATTAGGATTAAAAGTTATATTTTAGCCTCTTGAATTGCTTTTTACACTATTATTGCCAAGTGGCTTCCCTCTAATGAGGACTGCTGTTTTCTACTTTTTCAATCCCTAGGTGAAATAAGCTGTGTTCTCTGACCTACAGTACTTTCACCATGCAGTAAAAGGATTAAATTGGGCTGTTTTGCTGAGTCTCATTTTTTATACTCCTTATGATAGCCTACCTAGTTGGCTGCACTAGAGTATTTGACGTAATAGCTGCAGAGAATTTTGGGAAAGCCTTCCTAGCTGTGACTGAGGTGAATAGTCTGCTGTCTATGGTAAGAACTTACGAATTTGCAGGCACCTAAGAATTTTGATTCAAAGCCGAAGCTGTTTACGTTGATCCACCAATCTCTGCCCATGACAAGCCACTATGATTTGTCAAAAGTTTGTTAGCATAATAAATACTCAACTACTTTGGAAACTCCTTTTAAATTGTAAGGAGTAGTGATGGGTGAAACCAAACTGTAGAGTTTGGGTCCGTATCAAACACCTAGTGTCTGTGCATGGACCCCGAACAAGGACTTCTCAGGGAAATCCATGCTACTGTTTGGATTTGGCCATCCTAATAAAAAAGTAAAAAAAAAGCAAAAGAGAGATTAAAGCAGTAGAATTATACTTACTGTGCTGCTGTCCCACTGCTTCCGGGTCCGATCATTAACTCTCACGCATATTCACTGCTTCTGCCGCCCACCCTCTGTGACAGCATCTGTGATTGATTGCTGTCAGACTTGCAGCATGGGGAGGCCCATAGCTATTGTGCCCCCCTAACCTAAAAATAGCAGCCTGCAGCCGCCCCAACATTACCGCATCCTGATTGCCCTGGTGTGTGCCAATTTGGGTAATACAAAGGGTTAATAACAGCTGTGATTTGTCAAAAAATCACAGCTTTTATCAGGCCAGAGGTTAGTAATGGTGAGGGGTCTTTGAGACTCTTTGCAGTACACTAGCCCTTTCTACCATCATTATACAGCCCAATGTTCTGGTCCCCATTGACTTATATGGGATTCAGCATCTGAACAGATGTTCGGGTCCAAATCCGGTCCCACACCAGATTTTTATTTTAAGTCCAGCCGGACCCAACGACTCGACTTAAAATAAAACAAATCCCCTTTTATTAGAAAGTTCAGCAGCAGCCATGCCAGGAGGTCTGTCCAGGGCTAGATGGAGAAATAGAATTATCAATTCCAAAGTGAAAATCTCTTATAATATTGTACAAACCACCTGTGTACTATAGCAGCATTATTAAACATTGGGGCTTGTATAGCAGTAATGTACAACCTTGACTGAAATAGCAAGTGATTAGGTGTTTCTGAATTCCACCTTTTTTCTTTCTTGTTAATATTTATACATTGTAATTTATTATGTAATATGTCGGGGTTTATTAAGTTAAATTAATTTACAGATATAATGTGTTTAAATATATTCTATTAACAACTAAAATAGTTTTTAAATAATTATGTATGGTGGGGTAGTGGCAATTATCCCAAAGTATGAAGAACACTAAAAACCTTTGCATCTAAATGTTTATACAATTATAAAAAAAAAATCCACAGACAATAAAAAAAATGGTAATTCAAAAGAAAAATAATCAGTTATACAGCAATAAATGTTATACTGCAAAATCGATGTTAAACTCTTGGAATCTGGGGACCCATAGTACGTAAAAGAGCAACCTTTTCAGATTTACATTAGTTAGGTAATTTTTTCCTCAAAAATTTAATTTGCGGCAAATAAATTCACTATGGCTCAAAGGTAAATTTAATTTTGCTGAAATTATTTGACAAACAGTGTGACATTTCCTAGTACAGTATGCTGCTTGTTTTAATGTATTTAAAGGGAACCTGTCAGGTCAAATATACACCCAGAACCACAAACAGTTCTGGGTGCATATTTTTAATCCCTGCCTAACTGTCAAAGCATTTACTAGCATACACAAAGAGATCTTTATAAAAAGTACTTATCAAGATCCTTTATGATATGCTAAGGAACGTACGACTAGTCGCAATGGCGTTATTTCCCCCGACTAGTCTGCCCTCTTAGCATGTTAGCACACCACTGTGGACGTGTTAGCATGCTAGTCAATGCCCAGCGTCATTGGCAGTGATGCGTGTACCTGTGTCCGTTGTCACCGCCACAGAGGCCAGGTTTAGGCTCAGTGCACATGATCAGAAGTCCCGCCACTTCCGGTCATGTGCAATATGAAGCCGGGTGTACACGTCCTGGCTTCAGAGAGGTCTAATGCACATGAACAGAAGTGCCAGGACATCTGATCATGCACACTGAGCCTAAACCCAGCGTCTGAGGCTGTGACAACGGATACAGATACACAGTGATCACCTATGACGCTGTGCATTGAATGGCATGTTAGCACTCTAGCTGTTAGCTGTTAGGGCAGTAAGAGGAGTATAATGACTCTCAGTGCGAGGAGTGGAAAAACAGAGAGTATGACTATGAGGTTCGAGATCCCTCTTGGTGTGAACCTAGAGGCACGCAGAGGTGGAAGAGGAGGAAGACAAGAAAGTTACGTTGAGGCTTCCCACACAAACATGAAGTGATGCAATCCTTAGCCACAACTTTGGATATGGCAAGCTGTGATTTACGGGTCTGTAGTTTGCATGGGCAGTAAGGGTTTCTTAGCCTGGGCCTTTTTTGAGATCACAAAGGATGATCCAACTCATGCTATCTGCCAACTTTGTAAATAGCGACTCAGTAGAGACAGACATTACAAAACGTTTACTAATACTTGCATGAACCGGCACATGTGCATGCAACATGCATTAGTCTGGGAATCTTACTGTGCTAAAACATAGCCTAGCAGGCCTCGCCATCCCTCAGCCGCCCATCAACTGCTTCTTCCTTTACATTAAAAAGGGGTATACATAATAAAAACAAATACAATACTCAAGAATAACACAAGCCACAGACTAGTACAGGAGTAGAGAGGAACCTGCCTGGTAGGTCTTCAGTTTCCTTTTGAAGATTTCCACGTGAGGTGAGAGTCTGATATGTTGTGGTAGAGTTCTATAGTATGGAGGATTCATGGGAGAAATCTTGTATACGATTGTAGGAAGAGGATATAAGATGAGAGTGGAGACTCTAATCAAAAGGTCTGTTGGGGGTTTTGCGTGAGGTGGGGAAAGATGATGTATTCTGTTTTGCTCACGTTAAGTTTTAGAAATCAAGCAGGGAAAAAGGATGAAATACCAGACAAAAGTTGTGAGATTCTGGTTAATAAACAGGTGATACTGGGTCCAGAAAGTTATATCTGAGTATCATCAGCATAGAGATGGTATTGAAAGCCGTAGGACTTTATGAGCTGTCTCAAGCAGAAGGTTAAATGGAAAAGAGGAGGGGTACAAGAACAGAACCTAAGGGGACACCGATAGATAGGGGAAAAGATGAGGAGGTGGTGTGTGAGTGGGATACATTGAATGTCTGCTCTGCTAGGTAGGAAGAGATCCAAGATAGGGCCAGGTCTGTGATACCAAGAGATGAGAGAATCTGTCGTAGGAGGGAATGGCCACTGTGTAGAAGACAGAGGACAGCTCTAGGAGGAGGAGGACAGAGTAGTATTGCTTGGATTTGGCAGTTAGAAGGTGTCACACTAGGTACGAAAGTACCAAGCGGATGATGAATGAGAAGGGAAACCCTAGCTTCACTCACTACCGTAGATAGGTTCCGCACCTGTGCGCCAAGCCACATACCTGACCCTGGCGGATCCTGAAATAGGCCTTACGTAGGGGACAGATGTGATGAGCGCTTAGTCAACACCACTAAGCTCTAAAGAACACACAGGGAAAACACACAGGGGAAGTAAACAAATAACTTATCTCCAGATGACTCAGGGAGAGGAACTGCAACAACAACAAAGTTTCTCCAGATGAATATAAGCCGACTGCTTGCACTGAAGAGTTTTTAAGGGTATTAGACCTATCACCAGCACAGTGTAAGGGGGAATAAGGGAATTTAAAGACACAAAGGGAAGTAAACAGCTGAAAAGGTGAGGAAATGTGCAGGGTCTTAAATAGAAAGGGACTATCCCCAAGCAGAAAAAAGGGAAAGTCAGACAGCAGCTTGTGTAGCCAAATGGTGGGACTTTTTACAGTCAAAAACCACAGGACTGTCTTTTAAGAATGACACAGCCATGACAGAAGGTTCTTTGAAAAACTCGGTGCCTTACAGGCTGCATTTCACCACTAAAATCTGAATGAGCAAGCATGGCCAGAGCATTACATCTCACTGACTGGGCACTGGGTGACTCTGATGCCTGTGGGCAGCGAAGGGGCTGCTCCACAAGTCTTGATATCCCCAAGACTTGCGGGAAAAACCTCTGTATCTACAACTTCCTCCACTACGTCTGCCTTCTCCACCTAATCTAGTGCCTCCATCTGTGCCCTCAACCTCTCCCTTAATGTGACACGTATTCTAACACTGCAGAAACAATCCACCCCGCCCCAGCTCCGTACTGCGCTGCCAGAGCTCACCCCATTAGAGTCACACAGTTGCAGAGTTGTGGACAGCTGTCCAGGCCCAGTTTCAGCAATGGCTTTCTCCACTGAACCTGGAGCCAGGGAAGGCTGTGTACAATAACTGTCCGAACCTGGTGGTGATGCTACCCCGGGGAAACCTCACACACATGCCTTGTATGGCTCCCATCCTCAGCCTGGTTGTACAGCAATTTCTAGTCCACAATCCCAGCCTGGATGCGCTACTGCAGAAGGCATGGTCACTATGTGCTCACTTCTACCTTTCGCAAACTGCAGCTCAGTGACTTGCATCACTGGAGGTCTTTCGGCCTACCGATTAACCGGTTGATATGCAATGTGCCAACAAAGTGTAATTCCACTCTGCACACGTTGCAGTGACTGTGGCAGCAGCGACATGCCCTTGTGCATAGTTCGGGCCACGCAGTCTGGCCGTGGGATAAAACCCGCTTGCGGAGTGGGCACAGATGACGGACTTTTGCCAAATGCTGCCACCCCCCGGAAAGAGACTTGCGTATGCTGGAGTATCGAAACAAGCTTGTTCACAATCTTTAGAGTGGATTTCCCCAAGATAGTAGTGAGCAACACAATGTTCATCTAAGGTCTAGACTTCCAACAATGGAAACGGTGAGTCATCATCCCAGCAGTTTAAGTAGCAGCAACAATTTCTGTGAGTTGTGGCTTACATTTTTCAGACCATCCCATGCACCAGCAGAACAGAGTACAAGTCTGACATATAGTGAACAATTGGAGAGGATGGTGCAGGAGTATATAGAGCTCAATATCAATGACATCAGGGGAGGGTGCACCCTTTTGCATTTTGGTCTTCAAATTTGAAGAGTAGTCTGACCTCGCCAGTTACATCTTAGAGATTTTGTCATACCCGGTGTGACGACATGGACTCTCATGGGTTAAAGTTTCTTAAAATTCAGCCAGACAGGATGATAGATTGTTTATAGACGGGGGATAAGTCCCTCATTGTTTCTACAAGACTCTTGTTGACTCATGTAATTGTGTTGGCCACTGAAAGCCAGACGTATTGTTTCACCAGACTTTTCCAGTAATCATTGTATTGTAGTTGTGTATTGCTAATGTGATTAACTTAGTAGCCATTGTCTAGTCGGTGACTCCCAGACTACATGTATACCCTCAGTCTTTCTGTAGACATCATTTGTCCAACCAATCGATGAGGACGCAGTGTATCCAAGTGAAAGGCTGTGACTATAAAAGGGATTTCTTTAAGCCACCAGGTGGTTGATGGATGCTGATGGATCCAGTCTAAGCTCTTCGGAGCTGACTAGAGGATCAGGATATCTTATGGCTTCAATCTAGGGACTCCGGTTCCAGTTGGAGACCATATCCACAGCCTAGGGATTTCGACTCCGGCTGCCAGGATTGTATCATCATACCAAGGACTACTTAAGGAAGAAACCCAGGTTGGGACAATTTGTCACCTGGCTACAGACTTTGCAGACCTCACACAGCCTCCTAAATCTGGCACTACTCCTATCTCGGTGGGTGCCCGCCGAAAGCGGGGTGCTGCTGGATTGGAGTAAGCGGCCCTTGGAAGCTCTGAGGCAAGGACATTCTAAATCCCTGGTGAGCCAGCAGAAGGGTGAGACTCTGTTGCCTGTTACATTTGTGTGTTTTGCTGGTTATGTGTTATGTGCCGTTAATATTTTGGGGATCCAATAAAGTCTAATTATTGTGGTTCCCTCACCCTGTGTTGTCTGAGTAGTGTTACGCCCACGGTTAAGGAGGCCGGCGTTCAGTTGGGATGAACCCTGAGCCACGCTGTCTTTCTAAAGGTGGCGGGTTTTAATGGACGAGAGCACCCACTGAGCCCCGTGTCTCCACAATTGGTGGCAGCAGTGGGATACTACTCAGCCTGGTTTATCCAGGGGAGCTGCAGCGGACTGGTGTTTTCGGACACCGTCCAGGGCTCAACAACCAGGGAGGCACAAAAGCATACCCAGCAGGCCATAGGGGAGGCATTCAGGTTTCGGACGCTGCCATGTCCAACTCCACCAGCTCAGCCATGGGACAAGGACAAGAGAGGAGTTACGACCGCTGCAGTAAATGGATGCTACAGGATCTGTGCCAGAGTCGAAAGATTATCTACTGGAACGCTGAGACTCGGTCGGACTTGATCCAGAAATTAGTCCGTTGGGATGCCCAGAATGATGCAGAGGACGATGAGGATCCCGCCGATATTGCCCCAGAGGATTTAAACTATGTGCCACATTATGGATCTAGTGACAATCGGGAATCAACTTTGTCCAAAATGGCCCAAGCCACAGCGTTGTTGGATGCATTGGGGCCTAGATTCTCAAGAGAAGAGAGGGCTTATGTTCTGGAATATGTTTATGGGATTCCAGCTGCAGTACTGCTAACACCAGCTGGTCAAGAAGGATGATCCCGCTACCCAGCAGAAGCTGCGCCAAAACAAAGGACTACAAACAGGGCCTGTGACTCACCCAATCTATGGCGCTGTTATACATGTGGGCGCCATGGACATATAGATAAAGATTGTCTCCAAAACCGAGGCCGCATGCTTGGAGCCCATCTACCAGCTCAGCCGGTCAAGAGCCAGGGACTACGAGACACTGGTTCCTCCATTACCCTGGTAAGCCCAGTTATTGTTTCCCCAGAAGACCCTGTACCAGATTCCCAGTTATCCATCTCCCTGGCTGAGGGCCAGCGCTCAGACATTCCTCTGGCATGTGTGCAGTTGGACCTAAGGACCGACCAGGGAGAGGTCGAGGTGGAGTTTGTGGACAGCCTCCCCACACCTGGTATTTTGGGGACCAACCAGGAAGTGATCAATGTGGGGATTGTGAACAGCCTCCCCATACCTGACATTGTGGAGACTGACCAGAGCAAGGCTGATGTGGAGTTTATGGACACCGTCCCCACACCAGTTATTTCGGGAAAGGACCAGGGAGAGGTTGAAGTGAGACTTGTGAACAGCCTCCCCACACCTGTCATTGTGGAGACTAATCAGAGCAAGGCTGATGTGGAGCTTATGGACACCGTCCCCACACCAGTTACTTTGGGGTCTGACCAGGAAAAGGTCCATATGGAGTTTATGGACAGCCTCCCCACACCTGTTGTTTCGGGGACTAGCCAGGAGGAAGTTGAAGTGGGGTTCATAGATGGCCCCACCAAGCCTGTTGTTTCGGATACCACTCAAAAGGGAAGTGAAAGTGGGGCTTGTGAATTACCTGCTCACACCAGTCATTTTGGAGAATGACCTAGGACAAGGACTATCCAGTCAGTTTGAAGCAGCCATCACCCCCCTCCAAGCCAAGAAGGACCCTGATGTGGATCTTTCTAACATCTTTTCCAACGATGGTTTGCATTCCCGGTCTCCATCATCCACTTCTGAGCCAAGAACCGTGAGTAAGCCTAACCACACTGTGGCTATTGACTGGGGGAGGATTGATAGGGGGAGATTTGTACAGGCCCAACTCATGGACCCCACCTTAGTGCTTGTCCACAATATGGCTGCTCAACTTGGGGGAGGTAATCAGGGGGAGGTGTATAGATGCGAGCCTCTGTTGCTGACCTCACCATTAAAAAGGACAATGCCGTCAAGAGGAGAAGGATGATCGGAAGCCTATCATGTCTGGCTAATATTAAGAAGGGGTAGGAATGTGACGACATGGACTCTCATGGGTTAAAGTTTCTTAAAATTCAGCCAAACAGGATGATAGATTGTTTATAGACGGAGGATAAGTCCCTCATTGTTTCTACAAGACTCTTGTTGACTCATGTAATTGTGTTGGCCACTGAAAGCCAGACGTATTGTTTCTCCAGACTTTTCCAGTAATCATTGTATTGTAATTGTGTATTGCTAATGTGATTAACTTAGTAGCCATTGTCTAGTCGGTGACTCCCAGACTACATATATACCCTCAGTCTTTCTGTAGACATCATTTGGATGAACATTGTCCATGCAGCTTGAGATTCAACCAATGGGAGAGGCGATCTTGTCCAACCAATCGATGAGGACGCAGTGTATCCAAGTGAAAGGCTGTGACTATAAAAGGGATTTCTTTAAGCCACCAGGTGGTTGATGGATGCTGATGGATCCAGTCTAAGCTCTTCGGAGCTGACTAGAGGATCAGGATATCTTATGGCTTCAATCTAAGGACTCCGGTTCCAGTTGGAGACCATATCCACAGCCTAGGGATTTCGACTCCGGCTGCCAGGATTGTATCATCATACCAAGGACTACTTAAGGAAGAAACCCAGGTTGGAACAATTTGTCACCTGGCTACAGACTTTGCAGACCTCACACAGCTTCCTAAATCTGGCGCTATTCCTATCTCGGTGGGTGCCCGCCAAAAGCGGGGTGCTGCTGGATTGGAGTAAGCGCCCCTTGAAAGCTCTGAGGCAAGGACATTCTAAATCCCTGGTGAGCCAGCAGAAGGGTGAGACTCTGTTGCCTGTTACATTTGTGTGTTTTGCTGGTTATGTGTTATGTGCCGTTAATATTTTGGGGATCCAATAAAGTCTAATTATTGTGGTTCCCTCACCCTGTGTTGTCTGAGTAGTGTTACGCCCACGGTTAAGGAGACCGACGTTCAGTTGGGATGAGCCCTGAGCCACGCTGTCTTTCTAAAGGTGGCGGGTTTTAGTGGACGAGAGCACCCACTGAGCCCCGTGTCTCTACACTCGGAAGCCAGCGTTCTCTCAGACTGTGTCTTCAGCACTGCTGGTGGTGTCCTAGCGGATAAGCGCATCCAGCTGTCCCCTGAAAGTTTAGACTGCCTAAATTTTATCAAGATGAACAAGTCATGGATCTCCATGACTTTTTCATTCCAGTTGCAGACTTTGCAGACAAGACAATGGTGTAGTTTTCAATGTGCGGCATTGATCTTGCGTTTTTGCATTCTGTGACACCTTTCTCGTGGCTTCTATGGCTGCTGTTGCTTCTGATGCTGATATTACTAGCTAGCTAACACTAAAGGCCCTGTCACACACAGAGATAAATCTGCAGCAGATCTGTGGCTGCAGTGAAATTGTGGACAATCAGTGCCAGGTTTGTGGCTGTGTACAAATGGAACAATATGTCCATGATTTCACTGCAACCACAGATCTGCCAAAGATTTATCTCTGTGTGTGACAGGGCCTTTAGTGTGTCATGCCCCATCCTGTGCCGTCCCCAAGCGCTGTGACTCTGGTTCCCGCTGGCTTTGGAGACCGGTCACCAGGGGTGGATCGGCTTCTGTCCGTTCTGTACTTACCATTTCCAGCAAACTGATGCAGCCCACATGCGCTCCCTTTTCTCCTGCACTCTTAGTGACACTGCAGAGTCCTGCATGCACTAAGGATCATGTGATCTCTGACTCCTCCCCTCCTTCTAACATCATCGCAGGTCTTGTTAGTACTGAGCTGTTCTGAGTGCAATTCCCTCCTAGCCTATTGCACCCTTCCCTTATGGGAAGTGCTTGGGCAACATTTCCTATCCTAAGGTACGTTGTCAGTGTAGGGGTCGCGCTGCGTACCTCCTTCCTGTGCCTCTTACTAATGTGTCATTTCCTATCCTTAGATTTACTCGTGTTTGCTGTGCCTCCGGAACCGCTGCTTTTTTGTTGCCAAAAGGACACGTAAGCTGTGCCGCCTCCTTGGTGTCAAGCTTCACTTACAGTTCCACGTCCGCAGAGCCTTGTTGTATCAGCTGTGCTGCATCCGGAGGAGCTACTTCAACTGAACCTTCACGTTTGCCGTGTCTTCGCACATTTGTGCTGTGCCACTGTTTGGGCGCACTAACCAGAGACTTTGCTCTTTCCCTGTGATGCAGTGAGTCGTAACCACCGTCTTGGAGATCATGCATTTAGGCCCCCTGGGGCTGGACCGGACAGCCCCTGTATAGGGGTTTGCCCCCGGTTGCTCCTCCAGGGGAGCCTGATGCATAGTCCGGTGGAGCCTCTCCCGGTCACTCTCGCACTCCTTTCCTATTTAAGGATTATCAATAAACCTTGTCTATTGCTCTCCATCTACGCTCTTCCATGTCCTGATTGTGGTCAGCTACCACAGCTCCACTGCGGTCTAGTGGGTTCACACGTCCTTGCTCACCACACTGTGGAGAGCGTAATGGTGTCTTGGTGGCGCAACAATCAAAAGGTGTGTCCACCACTGTTACTTTTACAATGTGGCTTTTTTATGTATTATTCACCTAATATTCCTCCTCCTTTTGCTTCCCCCTAAGTCACGACAAGCTAAATTTTTTGTAAATTGAGACTCCTTATGGGTCTCCATTTTGTGTGTTTGCTGTAGTAGTAGGAGTCTCAGAGCAACAGGCCTACACCTGTCACTCATTCACCTCTTACTGATCAATATTTAAGCTAGAAATGCTGGGATAGGCCTTGTTTCAGGCCATGTCCCATGCATCCATGCTGCTCCATTATACTATAGTATTTGTACTATGTGGCAATTGATGCTACTGTATTGGTGTGTGCCCCTATTTTTTTAAATGTGGAGACTTCAAGCTGTATTTCTTTGTTGTGTGCTGCCTGAATTTGGCAAAGTTCTCATAGAACCATGCCTACAACTCTCCTTTATGGCCCTCTTAATGATCATTGTTTAAGGTAAAAATGCTGGGCCTGACCTTGTTCCAGGCCTTGTCCATGCATGCATGGACCATGACCTTGTCCATGCTTTATACTAATGGCAATCAGGGGCAATTGATGCCACTGTACTGGTGTCTGCTCATAACTTTTTAAAATGTGGAGACTCCAAGATGGGTCTCCTTGTTGTGTGTTGCCTATAGTTGCAGAGGGCCTCAGGATACCAGGCCTACACCTTTGACTGATGCAGCTCTATCTTATCAATGTTTTATGATTGAAATGCTGGGTCAGGAAAACAAAGCCTATTTCCCCATGACCTTGGTATTTCCCACTCATGTTTGATGTATCCCTCCCCTCCTTTAATCAGCTGCTTTACAACCCTGATTGTCTATACCAGTCAGTCACCTGTCAATAAATTAACAATTAGTATTTATGTTCTGAGATAGTGTGGCAGGATACAGAATTATCAATCACTATTTATATGCTGAAATGTCTATTTGTGGCAGGCCACAGGACCACAGATTTAGCTATCAGAATTTATACGCTGAAATTTCAATTACTGGCAGAACCATAGAATTAGCAATCAGTATTTAGTTGCTGAAATTTCTATTTGTGCCAGGACAACAGAGTTATGAATTTGAATTTATTTGAAGTGATATATATGCTGCACCCTCCTCATTTTGTAGCAGACTCAAAATGGCATTGATGCGGTATGTCTGCTTCTTATATGAAGAGGGACAGGTGACTTAGGCAGTCAATGCCACAATCCCTTGGGTCAGAATGTTGTGGATGAATTCTGATGCCTGATTGGCTGCCAGAACCTCCACATATTAAGTTAAAAAAAAAAAAATCCTCCGCACCTCTGACGCTTCCCGACCCACTCCTCCCATCAAACAAACACCTCCCCTTTGTTCAGCAAACAACACCACTATCCAAGCCAAAACGACAATAAGGTAGAAGTAAAGACTTGAACAAAGGTCGAATTTACCGATTTTGAGAAAAGTGTTCTAAAATCTGAACCCGAATGCTAATGGGCAAGACTCGAGACGAACCTGAGATTTGTGAACCTTTTCAAACATGTTCGCTCATTCGTAGTGCTAACCACTAGAGTTGAGCGCGGTTCGCGGTTCGAGGTTCTCCAGTTCACGGCTCGAGTGATTTTGGGGGCTGTTCTAGGTAGAACTAGAACTCGAGCTTTTTGCTAAAGCTCGATAGTTCTAGATACGTTCGAGAACGGTTCTAGCAGCAAAAAGCAGGGCTTTTTACAGCTACAGTGTGCAGGAGCCATCGCTGGCAGCCTGCCAGAAGCTGGTAACCAAGATAAACATCGGGTATCCAAGCAAAGCGCTTTGGTTAGTAACCCGATGTTTATTCTAGTTACGTGCAGGAAGCCCACACTTCCCCGCTCAGCTCGCTCCGCCCCCTCATGCACGCGGCATGTACACACACACACACACGTCCCCAGCCATGCAGTCCACGACACTGACGTCCTCCTGGCACTCTGCACACATGGTCCCACTCGGCTTACCTGCGGTGATGAAGTCCCGACCTCAGCGCTGTCACTGTCCTCCATGGCCGCCGCTTGTCACATCACCTTCTCTCGCTTCCGACCCAAGACTGACTAGCGGTGATGTCACGGGCCTCTCACGATACTTGGCTGTGAAGGCGGCGGTCATTGAACTCAGTGACAGGTGCTGTCAGCAGTGCAGGAGATCAGCGCAGGTAATGTACCTCGCTGACAGCAGCACTTGTCATGCCCTGCAGTGACCTGGGCTGACCCATTGATGTTAGCTCAGGTCACTGCACTGCTCTCCCAGCCAATGGGGAACATCCTGCTCTTCATTGACTGGGACAGTGTGGATCGTCATGGCAACCCCTTGGATTACACCAGACCTGGATTTGTTTTTCTTTCTAATAAATTGGTTAAAGAGGGAATGTATTGGGGAGTATTTTTTCAAATAAAAATGTGTTTGTCATCTATTTTTTTTATTACTGACTGGGTTGGTGATGTCGGGTATCTGATAGACGCCTGACCTCACCAACCCCAGGGCTTGATGCCAGGTGACATTACACATCTGGTATTAACCCCATATATTACCCCGTTTGCCACCGCACCAGGGCGCGGGATGAGCTGGGGCGAAGCACCAGGATTTGCACATCTAATGGATGCGCCACTTCTGGGGCGGCTGCGACCTGCTATTTTTAGGCTGGGGAGAGTCCAATAACCATGGACCTCCCTAGTCTGAGAATATCAGACCCCAGCTGTCTGCTTTACCTTGGCTGGTGATCCAATTTTGGGGGGACCCCCTACGTGTTTTTTTTTTTAAACTATTTACTTAATTTAAAATAACAGTGTGGGGTGCTCTCAGTTTTGGATTACCAGCCAAGGTGAGGTTGCCAGCTGTGGTCTGCAGGCTGCAGCCGTCTGCTTTACCCTAGCTGGCTACAAAAATAGGGGGAACCCTACGTCATTTTTTTTTTCATTTTTTGGCTAAATACAAAGCTAAGCACCCCTTAGTGCGACATGAAAGGCACCAAAGGGTGCAAAATTACAAAATGCAGGAGATTGGGACATTATGTGTCTTTCTACCATTATAATGACAGAAAAGATGGCTACAAAAATAGGGGGACCCTACGTCATTTTTTTTTTTCATTTTTTTGGATAAATACAAAGCTAAGCACCCCTTAGTGCCACATGAAACCACCAAAGGGTGCAAAATTACAAAATGCAGGAGAGTGGGATATTATGTGTCTTTCTGCCATTATAATGACAGAAAAGACTGATATGAAGTGCACAAGCACAAGAAAATCACCAGAGCGCTCTACGCTGTGAAAAGCAGTAGAAAATGGCACTGGAGTGAACATGTGACCGCCTCATGTAGTATGAAGCTATGGATCCTGGGTAAATTTATCCATTTACCCTCCTTCAGTTTTTTTGCAGTACACAAAAAAAACGGAAGGCACACGGATGACAAACAGATGACATACGGACTGTCTACGGAACGGAAACGGATGCCACACGGATGCACCCGTGAAAAAAAACCTGACTGTTTTTTGCAGACCGCAAAAATGGATCGGTCGTGTTAATGTAGCCTTATTCTGATCTGCCGTTTATAAACAGCAGGCAGAAATAAGTGAATAACGCCCCCCCAGCGTCAGAAAATCTCCGGGGTTTCAGGGCTAGCTGAGACCCTGGAGATCATGATTCAGGACGGTTTTTCCGGTCCCCGCTCACGTGATCACAGTTATACACCGTACACCGATGATCACGTTACAGTAAATGACAGCGCCGGTAAAAAATTATTTATCTCCCATCTGGCATGAACAAACATGATAAATCTCCTCCCCGGTCCCCTCCGGTCCCCCGGTGTCACCAAAGTGCCCCCCCTGATGCCCTCCCAGAAATCCAAGATGGCCACGCGCACAGCAGCGCGCCGGCCGCATTCACCCTACTCCTCTGATTTCTGTCGCATGTGCCATGACACATGCGACAGAAAACTCCTCCCCAGGCCCTGCCAGGTCACCCCCTATAACCCCACCTGTGTTCCCCGGTGTCCCACGGTACCTGTGCAGCGTTGATCCCCCCACGGCCCTATCCTTCACAATAGACGCTGCCGCATGCACAGAGCAGCTGTCAGCTCAGCTTCCTGTGTTCAGACACAGTGAGTGGTGGTTATGCATCTGTAAGCTAAATGGGCGGCACGGTGGCTCAGTGGTTAGCACTGCAGTCTTGCAGCGCTGAGGTCCTGGGTTCAATTCTCACCAAGGACACCATCTTCAAGGAGTTTGTATGTTCTCACCGTGTTTGCGTGGGTTTCCTCCGGGTACTCCGGGGTTTCCTCCCACACTCCAAAGACATACAGCGCTATGGAATTAATAATGCTATATAAATGAATAAGTTATTATTATTACTGCAATGCCCTGCTCATGAGGTATGGAACATAGTTGATCAGGAGAGCTATATCCTACATTTCCAAATGGAGGGATTTGCTTTTATAGTTTCCCTGCTGAACGACTACCAAACATGAGAGTCCATTATACGCCACAAGAAAACACATCAAAATAGCGAGCTCTGTTGTTAAGTATTCATTCAGCTGGATAACTGGACTTAAAGGGGTATTCCATCTCCAAGATCCTATCCCCAATATATAGTAGGTGGAATAGCAATAATATCAGCAAATACCAATATTTGGAAATGTAGAATAGTTCTCCTGATTAGGCATGCCCTTACCTCATGAGCAGGGCATTGCAGCTTTGGTAGCAACCATTACGACATGGACTCTGCTGCTGTGGACCCGGGGAGAGTGAGTGCAGATTCATTGCACCCACACTCCTCACATGAAGGGTCCGCGCTCCTAGAAAATGGGGGATACGTTACCTGAGTGTCTCCCCCCCATATTCTAGACGGTTCAGAGTTGTCGTGGGACCCCTTTATTTTTTTTCTTACAATAAATTGGTGAAAGAGGAAATGTTTAGGGGACTGTTTTTTCAAATAAATTTCTTTTGTCGATTTTTTTTTTGTTAGTACTGACAGTTTATGATGTTGGGTATCTAATAGACGCCATGACATCACAAACTGCTGGGCTTGATTTCAGGTGACTTTACAGCTAGTATCAACCCGATTTATTACCCCGTTTGCCACTGCACCAGGGCACGGGATGAGCTGGGGTGAAGCGCCAGGATTGGCGCATCTAGTGGATGCGCCACGTCTGGGGTGCCTGCGGCCTGCTATTTTTAGACTGTGAAGGCCCAGTAACTACCCACCCTGAGAATACCAGACCACAGATGTCCGCTTTACCTTGGCTGGTGATCCAATTTGGGGGGGACCCTACATTTATTGTGTAATTATTAATATTTATAAAATAATTATAAAAAAAGAGCCTGGGGGGACCTCCACATTGGATCCCCAACCACGGTAAAGCTGCCAGCTGTGGTTTTCAGGCTACCGCCGTCTGCTTTACCTTAGCTGGCTATCAAAAATGGGGGGACCCAACGTCATTTTTTTTTAACTATTTTTTTAAATAGAAAAAATTAATGGGGTTCCCTGTATTTTGATTGCAAACCAAGGTAACGGCAGGCAGATGGGGTTGGCAACCCATAGCTGTCTGCTTTATCTGCGCTGAGAATCAAAAATACCGCGGAGTGCTACGTCATTTTTTTTAAAGATTTATTTTTACAGCACTGTGATGTCCAGCAATCAAAATACAGGGAAGCCCATTTTGTTTTTAGTTATTTAAATAAATAATTAAAAAATATATATATGGGCTCCCGCTGCATTTTTTGTATTGCTAGCTAAGCGTAATCCAAGCAGCTACTGGCTGCTAACCCCCACTGCTTGGTGTTACCTTCACTGGCAATGGAAAATCCAGAGAAGCATTTTTTATTTTTTTTGCCAAAAAACTACAAAAAAAGGACGTGAGCTTTGCCATATTTTTGTATGCTAGCCAGGTATAGCAGGCAGGTGCTGGAAGAGTTGGATACAGCGCCAGAAGATGGCGCTTCTATGAAAGTGCCATTTTCTGAGGCGGCTGCAGACTGCAATTCGCAGCAGTGGGGCCCAGAAAGCTCAGGCCAACCTGTGCTGCGGATTCCAATCCCCAGCTGCCTAGTTGTACCTGGCTGGACACAAAAATATGGCGAAGCCCACATAATTTTTTCAGGGGGCAAAAAACTTCTGCATACAGTCCTGGATGGAATATGCTGAGCCTTGTAGTTCTGCAGCTGCTGTCTGTCTGTATGGAGAAGAGCAGACAGCAGCTGCAGAACTACATGGCTCAGCATACTCCATCCAGGACTGTATGCAGAAGTTTTTTGCCCACCAAAAAAATGACGTGGGCTTCGCCATATTTTTGTATGCTAGCCAGGTACAGCAGGCAGCTGCCTCCAACCCCCAGTTGCCTATTTGTACCCGGCTGGGAACCAAAAATATAGGGAAGCCCGTTTTTTTTTTAACTATTTCACTTATTTCATGAAATAATTAAAAAACAAATGACGTGGGCTTCGCCCCATTTTTGTGTCCAGCCGGGTACAACTAGGCAGCTGGGGATTGGAATCCGCAGCACAGGTTAGCCCAAGGTTTCTGGGCGCCTCTGCTGCGAATTGCAGTCCGCAGCCGCCCCAGAAAATGGCGCTTTCATAGAAGCGCCATCATCTGGCGCTGTATCCAACTCTTCCAGCAGCCCTGTGGCTTGTTGGGTAATAATGAGTTAATACTAGCTTTGTTTTACTAGCTAGTATTAAGCCAGAGATTCTTAATGTCAGGCATGTTTGACCCGGCCATTAAGAATCTCCAATAAAGGGTTAAAAAAAAGACACCACACACAGAAAAAATACTTTAATAGAAATAAATACACAGACACATTAGAGACTCCATCTTTATTACCCCCTGTCAGCCCTCCACGCTCCATGGTCTTCTGTCTTTCTCGTTCAACAAATGCAGCTCTGCTCCATCACTGCTGCATGGGGGAAGACGCTGCTGCTCCCCGTGCAGCCTTCACTCCGTGAAGGCTGAACGGGAAGCAGCGTGCAGCCTTCACTCCGTGAGTGATCAGTGCTGCTGGCTGTCAGCGGTAACAGCGGTAATGCTGACAGACGCGTTATTATAGCAACCGTGCTCTCGGAGCCGCGGTTAGCGGTGACGTCACCGCTAACTGCGTTGCTATGGCAACGGTGATCTCCTTTAATGACCGGCTGTGTCAGCCGGTCGCTAACGGAACGGGGAGTCGACCGTGTGCTAGAGCATGTTGCCGGTACACGGCGATACACAAATGTGCACCGTGTACCGGATAGATGCACTCGCAGGTCCTACATGACGAGTCATGTGACCAGTCTGTAGCCAATGAGATAATAGCCACGTGACTGGTCACATGGCTATTTTGACGTCACGATAGGTCCTGCATCACTGCTGGCAGTGCTGGTCACCGGGAGGATTCAGCAATCATCGGATGGAAAAGTGGCAGGAGACAGAGTGCAGGAGGGATCGCGGGGACCGGTAAGTGTTATGGCAATGTTTATTAACTGTATGTGTACATTTATAATGCGTTTTTATGTGTTTGTGATTGCCTCCCATTATATCCTATTGGTTCGAGTTTGGTTCATCGAACGTTCGCCGAACCGAACTCGAACGAGACCTCCGTTCGGCGAACCGAACTCGAGCCGAACCACGGCCAGTTCGCTCATCTCTACTAACCACTGAGCCACCTTCCTGCCCATGATCGGTAGTTATTATTCTAAATCGAATATAAACACTGTAGGATTCACTTTTATCAGTAATCCTTTAGAATAGATTTGTAGTTTCATATATTTTACATATGATATTTTTATCTAATATATAAAGCTGAATGTATGTATGTATGTATGTATGTATGTATGTATGTGTATTTATGTCCGGGATTGGCATC
Source organism: Anomaloglossus baeobatrachus (assembly GCF_048569485.1). Taxonomy (NCBI): domain Eukaryota; kingdom Metazoa; phylum Chordata; class Amphibia; order Anura; family Aromobatidae; genus Anomaloglossus; species Anomaloglossus baeobatrachus. Next base: position 370,371,097 of record NC_134355.1, read on the forward strand.
TGCACCGTCGCAGCTACAGCCACAAAATTTTGCACACTCACACGTCTGGACCCCGAGAGCAATATAGGCTATGTTGTGATGCGAAATTTTAACCCCACGCATTCCAATTTACCAATCAATTTGGGAAAGAGACAGACCTGGGAAGAGACAGATGGGGAAAGAAACAGAGAGATAGAGACATACAAAGAAAGAGACAGACAGAGACAGGCAGATGGGGAAAGAGACAGACAGAGAAAGAGACAGACGGGGAAAGAGGCAGACGGGGAAAGAGGCAGACGGGGAAAGAGGCAGACCTGGAAAGAGACAGACCTGGAAAGAGACACCTGAAAAAAGACAGATGGGAAAGAGACAGACCTGGAAAGAGACAGATGGAGCACATTACTTGGCCAATTTAGTTAAATCTTTGTGGAATATCTGTGGTGTTGAAATATATGTTGTGAAATGCTTCTATTAGCTTAGTTTTTGCCTTTTAATAATTACATTTCTATCTATTTGTTTTGTGGTTTTTGTGGCCACAATACATTTTTGTTAATACATTCCATTTTGTTAACAACAGTGAGTAACCCGGGCGAAGCCGGGTAGTACAGCAAGTATATATATATATATATATATATATATATATATAATTGCCTTATTCTGTCTGTCTGTCTGTCTTGCTCCACAATTATGTCGTTACAGTGACAACCGTCGCATTGGCCGCTTGCCTCGCCTCGGTTCCGCCCCCCGCACGGATTGGCCGCTCGGCCAGGCTCCGCCCCCCACATGGATTGGCGCTCGCCCGGCCCCCTGCATGCATTTTCCGCTTGGCCAGGCCCCGTCCCCCTCACGCATTGGACGCTCGCCCTGGCCCCGCCCCCCGCCTGCATTCCACACAGAGCCTCGACTCCCAGGTGACTGCTGCACCCCCGGAATCCCACACCGGCAAGACAAAGTGGAGAAAAGCTGGATGTGTGAAATCACTAGCTTACCCCGGCTCCCGGCACACGTGTGTCGGAGCCGGCGTAGGCTGGTAACCATGGTAGACATGGATGTCACACGTATGTCACACGTATGACCATAACCATGCGTGTGAGTGGTACCTGATTAAACACGGACGTCTGAAAGCAGCCATACACTGTGATCGGAGCTTGTCGCGCGGCCCCTGTAGTGTACACAGTGCACGGGAGCGCGCCGAATCTGACAAAGTGGAGAAAAGGTAAGTAACTATTCAAAGAGACAGTGCTGACATGTCCCGGGAGCCGGGGTAAGCTAGTAACCATGTTACACATCGGGTAACTAAGGAAAGCGGTTTCTATAGTTACCCGATGTGTACCATGGTTACCAGCCTACGCCGCCTCCGGCACACGTGTGGCGGGGTAAGCTAGTGGTTTCACACATCTGGCTTTTCTCCACTTTGAGCAAGACAGACAGACAGATAGACAGACAGAATATGGCAATTATATGTGTATATATATATATATATATATATATAAAATATAGACTATTTTAACACCTTTCTGTAATTATTTTACATATATTGATCCTTGGGGAATATAAAACAAATAATGTAAATTTTCCCTTCTTTTTAGAAGGGTTTTTTTTTTTTTTTTTTTTTAAATCTTCATTAAAAATGTTTACAATTGGTTTCAGGGTGACTTTAGTAATGACTATGTAACAATCATGAACCCATATTAAGGTTATTACAATGTTCAAAGTTAACACATGTCTGACTCATACATCTGACATAAGCAACTGATTCTCTCTTGAGAGGTTAGGGCTACAATGTAGACACAACAGAGCAATCCACAAGCAGTAAAAGAACAGATAGCAGATTTTATTTTTTTTTAGCATGGACAATAGTTCAAATGAGGAAAACGCTCAAATTACATGTTTTATCCAGGTTATTCATACAATTTTAAACATTATTGTCAATGTCATTATTGAAAAGATTGCTTAGTTCAAAGTTACATAATAAATGTTTGTCATCTTGTCCAGCAAATAAGTCATAAATATATTTTGTCTTTCCTTGACCAGTGCGTACTGTCAAGTATGTTACTATTCTTTTTTAACATGGTTTGTACTTTGATGAACACATGGCATATTTGTTATGTTGATGTGGGCATGTCATCCTGGATCTGACCCCTGGCCTGACTGACCACCCATCTCAGTTCTGACCCTTGCACATGTGCTCTTTTTCTTCATTCAAGTTAATTCTCAAAGTTCTGCTTCCTGACTTTTTAGTTCCTACTATGTAAGATTCAGTACATCCATTGTGTTCCATTGCGTACATCAAGTATATCACAAAACTGAGTACACCCCTCACATTTTTGTAAATATTTTATATCTTTTCATGGGACAACACTGAAGATATGACACTGATGTAATGTAAAGTAGTCAGAGTACAGCTTGTATAACAGTGTAAATTTGGTGTGCCATCTAAATTACTCAACTAACAGTCATTAATTAGTGATGAGCGAGTACTAAAAAGCTCGGGTGCTCGAGGCTCGGGCCGAGCCTCCCAAGATACTCGTGTACTCGGCCCGAACACCGGGCCCAATGTTATCCTATGGGAGACCCAAGTATTTTTGTGAAATGACCCCCGGCAGCATGTAGAAACCCTAAAAATGGCACAAAAGTCTCAGAAGAGTGCTCAAATGACATGGCAACAGCATGGGGAAGACCCCTTGAAGCATTTATCACTCAAAAGTCACAGCTGTGAACAATTTTGTCCACGTTTTACGCCATTTTTACGGACTCACCAGAAAACCTTCCAAAATGACACCAAAATGAATTTTCATGGCGGAAATGTTAAGGGCACATACCCAATAGTGAGATAGAGCTAATGTATGTTACTTTTTGCGATTAATACATGAAAGATTTTACGTAAAACATTGTGTGGCACTCCGATGTCCCTGAGAACAGACGTACATAAAGGCCTCTGAGTCTAATGTGCCCATTTTGAGGAAGTGAGTCTTTGTAGTATTTTCCTTTGCCAGGGCAGTCCAAAATTGGGAGGTTCACCAATGCCCCTGCATACAGACGTGCATGAGGGCCTGTAAACCTGAAGTGCCCATTGTAAGGAAGTGGGTCTATTGTAGTATAGCCCTTAGGCAGGGCAGCCAAAAATTGGGAGGCTCCACGTTGTCCCTGCATACAAACGTGCATGAGGGCCTGTAAACCTGAAGTGCCCATTGTAAGGAAGTGGGTCTATTGTAGTATAGCCCTTAGGCAGGGCAGCCAAAAATTGGGAGGCTCCACGTTGTCCCTGCATACAGACGTGAATGAGGGCCTGTAAACCTGAAGTGCCCATTGTAAGGAAGTGGGTCTATTGTAGTATAGCCCTTAGGCAGGGCAGCCAAAAATTGGGAGGCTCCACGTTGTCCCTGGATAGAGACCTGTTAGGTTCTTAGTGTCTCCGTGCTTGCATTTAAAAACCGCACGTGTGTGCCTGTTGGTGGCAGCTTTCCGCTGCACTTGTGTGCGTTTTGCAAAAACTTGGATATAACGCACAAGTCTAGTGAATACACATCAGCACAGCATTGCAAAATGCGCAAGGGCGTTGTCAACGAACAAGGAAGTGGACGTGATGGTGGTGCAGGCAGAGACCGAGGTCGTGTGCAAGCTCTAATTTCGCCACAACAAAGGGCCACATCAAGTCGCTCGCACGTCCTGTCCCAAATTCTTGGGGACCGCAGCAGTACACCGCTCTTGAACCAAGACCAGTGACAACAGGTTGTTAGTTGGATAGCGGATAATGCTTCCAGTCAGATTGGCACCACCACAAACACTCTGTCTTCCACACGGTCAAGTGTCAGTAGCCGTGATACTGCACCGCACATTTCAGAACCTGATCCTCCTTCCTACCACCAGGCCGAGTACACGTCCACGGACATTACTGATCCCACACTTGGACACTCGGAAGAGCTGTTCGTTCACGTTTCCATTCACACATTCTGGCCTCTCGCCAGCTCATGTTGAAGTGGGTCATGAGGAGATCGTATGTACAGATGCCCAAATATTTGAGCAGCCACGTTCTCACGAAGTTGGCAACGTGTCTCAACAAGGGGTGGACGATGATGAGACACAATTGTCAGGAAGTCAGGAGGAGGAGCAGGGTGCGGAAGAGGAAGACGACGTGGTGGATGATCCAGTAACTGACCCAACCTGGCAGGAGGATATGCAGAGCGAGGACAGCAGTGCACAGGGGGAGGGAGGCGTAGCATCCCAACAGGCAGTAAGAAGCACAATTATATAATGCACAAGTCTAGTGAATACACGTCAGCACAGCATTGCAAAATGCGCAAGGGCGTTGGCAAGGAACAAGGAAGTGGACGTGATGGTGGTGCAGGCAGAGGCCGAGGTCGTGGGCAAGCTCTAATTTCACCACAACAAAGGGCCACATCTAGTCGCTCGCACGTCCTGTCCCAAATTCTTGAGGACTGCAGCAGTACACCGCTCTTGAACCAAGACCAGTGTCAACAGGTTGTTAGTTGGATAGCGGATAATGCTTCCAGTCAGATTGGCACCACCACAAACACTCTGTCTTCCACACGGTCAAGTGTCAGTAGCCGTGATACTGCACCGCACATTTCAGAACCTGATCCTCCTTCCTACCACCAGGCCGAGTACACGTCCATGGACATTACTGATCCCACACTTGGACACTCGGAAGAGCTGTTCGTTCACGTTTCCATTCACACATTCTGGCCTCTTGCCAGCTCATGTTGAAGTGGGTCATGAGGAGATCGTATGTACAGATGCCCAAATATTTGAGCAGCCACGTTCTCACGAAGTTGGCAACGTGTCTCAACAAGGGGTGGACGATGATGAGACACAATTGTCAGGAAGTCAGGAGGAGGAGCAGGGTGCGGAAGAGGAAGACGACGTGGTGGATGATCCAGTAACTGACCCAACCTGGCAGGAGGATATGCAGAGCGAGGACAGCAGTGCACAGGGGGAGGGAGGCGTAGCATCCCAACAGGCAGTAAGAAGCAGGGTTGTGGCCCCAGGCAGACGTCAGGCAACTGTTCCCCGGAACAACACGACACAAGGTGCCTGTACAAATGTTAGGTCTTCCCGAGTCTGGCAGTTTTTTAAGTTGGCTCCAGATGATTCTAAAAAGGCCATTTGCAACACCTGCCATGCCAGCATCAGCAGGGGTACCAAAACTAGCAGCCTGACCACCACCAGCATGATCAGGCACATGTCAGCCAAGCACCCGACTTTGTGGGATGTACAACAGAGTCGAGGAGCACTGCTTGCTGATGTCACTGCTACGTCTTCGCTTGGTGTGCATGCGAGCCAATCCCCTGTCCATGCTGCCCGCAAACAAGCCTCCTCCGGCCCTGCACCTGCAGTTGCCCACGCAGAAATAACATCATCATCAAGCACGTCCTTGGCCCAGCGCAGAGTTCAGTTATCCATTCAGCAAACCTTTGAACGCAGGCGCAAATACACTGCCAACGCCCCACATGCCACACTTCTAAATGCTAACATTTCGCGACTGCTTGCGCTGGAAATGTTGCCTTTTAGGCTGGTTGAGACAGAAGCATTCCGCGACCTGATGGTGGCAGCTGTCCCACGTTACTCGGTCCCCAGCCGCCACTATTTCTCCCGGTGTGCCGTCCCCGCATTGCATAACCACGTGTCACAAAACATCACACGTGCCCTGAACAACGCTGTTTCAGCCAAAGTCCACCTAACCACAGACACGTGGACAAGTGCATGTGGGCAAGGCCGCTACATCTCGTTGACGTCACACTGGGTTAATATTGTGGAAGCTGGGACCCAGTCTGAGCGAGGGACGGAACACGTCCTTCACACACCAAGTTTTGCAGGCCCTACCTCAGTCAGGGTTTCACCCACACTCTACAGCTCCGGAATGTCATGCTCTTCAGCCTCCTCCTCCTCCTGCGCATCCTCATCCACTTTACTCTCCACACCAGTCCTAAGCTGGAAGTGTCGCGGGCGGAGGAGGGGACGCTGCGCTCTCCCACTGCTCGGGTCCGGCTGCCGCTGCTCTACGGCTGCTGCTGCTCGTTGGCTCGAGCGATGGCCGGATCCCGGGGACTCGAGCGGGGCTCATCGCCCGTGAGTGAAAAGGGGTCGTTTGGGTTTTGGGGATATTGTCCGTGACGCCACCCACGGTTGTGGTGATTGTGTGGACACCACCGCTGCTCTGGACGGGGATCCCGGGAGCCTGTGACAAGGAGCAGCTTTGTTGTTATTTCTCCCCTCCGTGGGTAGGGGGGTTGGTTGTCCCGGGGCCCGGTGATGGGGTAGAGATGGATGACAGGTGGGTTGCGGGGCCTGATGAGGTGCAGGGTCGCAGGGGTAGCGCTGTGCCGCATGGCACGGAGGTACTCACTCAGCCCAATGATGATGACACAGTTCACGGTAAAACAAGTGGCTGGATGGACGGGTCCCTCGGACGGCTGCGGTTGTTCCTCCCTGCAGGTTAGTGATGACTGTCTCTCCCTGCACCTAAGTTCAGTGTTGGTAGTGATGGTTTCCCACCGGTAACCCGCTCCCCGACCTGGATATGGGCCGGAGGAGCCCCTTTTTCCCACAGGCGCTGGCCCTGGGAGACGGTTGCCCTTGGCGGTGGCGGTGTCTCCCCTTCACGGTTGGGCGGTTGCCTTCTATCGGGACTTGGCTGTTTGGAAACCCTGAGGTCCCCTTCACTAACGGATTTGGCAAATTCACGGCGACACCAAGCCTTGCCGGGATCCGAAAGGCCCCTGTCAATGGTGCTGGCTTCTCTTTGTATACCGGTCCGGTACGGCCGGGTCACCACCCGTCCACGGTCCTTACGGCAGACTCCAATCGGCCTCCACTGCAGACGGTCACCACATCCTGCCAACCTTGCTGTCCTGTCCGGGCCACACACCCGGACCAACTTCAGGCTCTTTGCTGTCACTTTTCTCCTCTCTACTACTTTCCTCCTTCCACTTCCTTAGCTTAACTCTCACTGCCTGTGTTTTCCCTCCTCCTTGGTGGGTGGAGACCAACCACCTGGCTCCACCCCCTGGTGTGGACAACAGCCCCTGGGGAAGGCAACAAGGATTTTGTGTTTTGACTATGATATGCCTGCAGGGAGTGTGGGGTGTGTAATTGTTGTGCTCTGTGGCCCCTGGCTTGTCCAGGGCGACACAGAAGCACTGCAGCACTGCCTCGGCGAAGCGGCAACAGGCTGTGCTGAAGCTAATCTGCATAGGTGACAAACCCCACAATGCAGAAGAGGTGTGGACAGCTCTGAAACAGCAGGCAGATCACTGGCTCACACCTCTGAACCTAAAGCCAGGAAAGGTTGTGTGTGACAATGGCCGGAACCTGGTGGCGGCTTTGAGGCGAGGCCAGCTGACACATGTTCCATGCGTGGCCCATGTGCTCAACCTCGTGGTTCAGCGGTTTCTAAAGTCATACCCAGAGCTGTCTGATCTGCTGGTAAAAGTTCGCCGCCTGTCTGCACATTTTCGAAAGTCACCTACTGCTTCAGCCGGCCTTGCCGGCTTTCAGCGCCATTTGCATCTTCCGGCTCACAGACTGGTGTGTGATGTCCCCACGCGTTGGAATTCAACTCTGCACATGTTGGTCAGGATATGTGAGCAGAAGAGGGCAGTTGTTGAGTACCTGCATCACCTAAGCCGTCGGGAAATGGGTCAAACTCCACACATAACACCTGAGGAGTGGAGATGGATGTCCGACCTATGTACCATCCGCCAAAACTTTGAGGACTCCACCAAGATGGTGAGCGGCGATGACGACATTATTAGCGTCACCATACCGCTTCTCTGCCTTCTAAAATGGTCTCTGCTCAAAAAACAACCATGATGCATTGCAGGCGGAGCGCGATGAGTTTGAGCAAGAAACAGTAGTGGGTGTGGGTGATAACACACAGCCCAGCCTCGTCTCATCACAACGTGCAGTGGAGGACTATGACGAGGAGGAGGATGAAGACATGGAGCAACTCTCTGGCCAAATTGAGGATATGACATGCAGTCATATCCTCGGTTGAGCGTGGCTGGCCAGAGGACAGGGTAGATAATGATGAGGAGGAGGAGGAGGAGGACAGCATGTTCAGTCATCGTGTTGGTCAGGATACTGAAGTGATGGCTGTTAAGAGTCTGGCACACATGGCTGACTTTATGGTAAGCTGCCTGTCTCGTGACCCTCGCGTTAAGAACATCTTGTCCGACAATCATTACTGGTTGGTAACACTGTTAGACCCACGCTAAAAGGAGAACTTTATGTCTCTTATTCCTGAGGCGGAGAGGTCAGGAAAAATGCATCAGTTCCAGAAGGCCATAGTCACGGAAGTAGGCAAAGCATTCCCCTCACAAAACGCTAGCGGCATAGGTCAGGAATCAGTGGACAACCAAGGCGTACAGCCGAGAGGGGCACAAGTCCAATCCGCCAGAGGTAGGGGAACAGTCTTTAAGATGTGGGACAGTTTTCTCAGCCCCTCACATACCACTGTTACAAAGAAAACCTCGCATCACCTCTCGTGGGTGCTCTGGAGAAAAATAAGTCAAGTAATGGAAACTCCGGCACACTCACTATCACCCTTGGAGACACAGAAAGTCGGAGACATGTAACTGATATCAAAATCCTTTTCTTTTTATTTTGTGGTGAAAAACGTGTATCAAAAAAGTGCTGTACAATAGTCCGCCAATCTCAACGTTTCGGCCTATCTGGCCTTCTTCAGGTCGGACGGGCTCAAGGATGAAAGGACTGGAAGTGGATGAACATGCATAGGATACTATCGTTAGACCTATGGTATAATAAGAATAGTCATCTTCTTGAATAGGTGATGTAGAAGTAAACTACTAGACTACTGGAGAGTTTATTCTATGGTCATACCAATGCTGAAATGCAGTAAGGATTATGGGATACAGGGTAATCAATGTCAGGATACACTATGCGTAGACGATGTCGGATAGTGCTGTTATCAAGGCATATGGGTCTCAAACCTTGTGTTGAATCAATGGTATAATGATACCCAATCGTACGCAAAGGGTCTGGATTATCTAAGAGCCATCACCTCAGTGTTCCATAGTATGTAGATTGGTCTATGACGTGGTCAGACGTCTAGAGTGGTCTGTTTAGATATGGTGATCTCTATTGATGACTGGAATAGTGCATAGGGACCAGGAGTGGAAAACCACAGTGCGGTCACACTCGTCAGTGTTTAATGGAAAACATTGTTAGCTTAAATGACTGCCTGGCTGAGACTCCACTGGTATTTTGTCTGGATATGGGTCCTAGAGGTACAGTGGTGGGAGTCCAGGTAACATGTGCCTGTGTGATGTAGGGGTGACCCATAGGACGTGCGGTTCACCCCTACATCACACAGGCACATGTTACCTGGACTCCCACCACTGTACCTCTAGGACCCCTATCCAGACAAAATACCAGTGGAGTCTCAGCCAGGCAGTCATTTAAGCTAACAATGTTTTCCATTAAACACTGACGAGTGTGACCGCACTGTGGTTTTCCACTCCTGGTCCCTATGCACTATTCCAGTCATCAATAGAGATCACCATATCTAAACAGACCACTCTAGACGTCTGACCACGTCATAGACCAATCTACATACTATGGAACACTGAGGTGATGGCTCTTAGATAATCCAGACCCTTTGCGTACGATTGGGTATCATTATACCATTGATTCAACACAAGGTTTGAGACCCATATGCCTTGATAACAGCACTATCCGACATCGTCTACGCATAGTGTATCCTGACATTGATTACCCTGTATCCCATAATCCTTACTGCATTTCAGCATTGGTATGACCATAGAATAAACTCTCCAGTAGTCTAGTAGTTTACTTCTACATCACCTATTCAAGAAGATGACTATTCTTATTATACCATAGGTCTAACGATAGTATCCTATGCATGTTCATCCACTTCCAGTCCTTTCATCCTTGAGCCCGTCCGACCTGAAGAAGGCCAGATAGGCCGAAACGTTGAGATTGGCGGACTATTGTACAGCACTTTTTTGATACACGTTTTTCACCACAAAATAAAAAGAAAAGGATTTTGATATCAGTTACATGTCTCCGACTTTCTGTGTCTCCAAGGGTGATAGTGAGTGTGCCGGAGTTTCCATTACCTCACATACCACAGCCCCTGAGGTGCGGGGTAGTGCCACAAGAAATCCTAAGTTTGCCCAGATGCTCAAGGAGTACCTTGCAGATCAAACAACTGTACTCCGACATTCCTCTGTGCCTTACAATTAATGGGTATCCAAGCTGGACACATGGCATGAATTGGCTCTCTACGCCTTGGAAGTCCTGGCCTGCCCTGCCGCTAGCGTTTTGTCAGAGCGTGTTTTTAGTGCCGCAGGTGGAATCATTACAGATAAACGCACCTGCCTGTCAACTGTAAATGCTGACAGGCTGACTCTGATCAAGATGAACAAGGGTTGGATTGGGCCAGACTTCACCACACCACCAGCAAATGACAGCGGAATTTAAAGTTTGTAACGGGATTTTGCCATGTACCTCCACTCACCCATGTTAACACACTTCTGGACTTTGGCTAATCGCTGGACTGCTCCTCCTTCTCCTCATGCGCCATCATGATGACCGTTACAATAGTTAGGCCGTTGTTTCAGGTATACCCCCAGTGGTAAATTTTTTCGCCCATTCTTTCAGAATGGGCATTACAACGACAGGAGACCCGCTCCTTTGCAATGGGAACAATGTTTTGAGGCCCTCATGCACATCTCTATCCAGGGACAATATGGAGCCGTACGCTGCCACCGACAGGCACACACGTGCGGTTTTTAAATGCAAGCACGGACGCAATAAGAACCTAACAGGTTTTTAGGAGCGACAATTACTGAGAAGTCTGACACTATCAGACACTGCTGACTGACGTGTATTATACACTACACTTGTGCGTTATATAATAGTTTGTGAAAAATGCACACAAGTGCACCTGTACGCTGCCACCGACAGGCACACACGTGCGGTTTTTAAATGCAAGCACGGACGCAATAAGAACCTAACAGGTTTTTAGGAGCGACAATTACTGAGAAGTCTGACACTATCTGGACTGTTTTAGACTGTGTACACCAGCCCCAGATATGATGAAGGCTGGTATACGGTCACCACTAGGAATGGCTATATACCCTGCCTGCCTGCCTGCCTGCCTGTATACTGCTACAATAGTCCTGACAAGGACTCTTCTGGTCACTAGCCTGTATTCCGACCTGGCTATACCCTGCCTGTATATAGCAACAATAGTCCTGAGAAGGACTCTGCTACTGTACTCCGACCTGGCTATACCCTGCCTGCCTGTATACAACTAGAATAGTCCTGAGAAGGACTTCTGGTCACACTGTTTGCAGCCCTGCTCCGATCTAACTATAAAGGGCCGCAAACCTTTCCCTGAGGCCCCCTTCACACGTCCGTTAAAATCACGCACGTGTTTCACGGTCCGTTTTTCATGTCCGTTGTCCGTTTTTTCATCCGTATTCTTGTTCCGTGTAACATCCGTGTTGTCTCCGTATGTCCGTATGATTCATCCGTTTGTCCGTTTTTAGAGTCCGTGTGTGATCCGTGTCACTAGCGTTTGCCATCCGTTTTTCAAGAACGTTTTTCTGTGGATTGTCATCACATTAATGATTCAATGTGTTGATGCTGGTGTTAATTAACATTTTCCAACTTAATGAGCCACTAATCCGGATTTGGTTTTTTTGGTGTGCTTCCATACTGGGTCTTGTTGAGTTTTTCAAGCACTAAACCAAAAACAAGCTGAACAAACGCTCAAATGAAGCCTCACACTCCTTCCTTAATGCCTGCAGGCTGCAAAATGACATTAAATACAGCTCAAAGTAAATTGAAGACACCTGGCAATAAAGAGATACATTAATTACAAGCAAAGTTGAAAAAACGGACACGGACCACACGTAGATGCATCCGTGTCACGTACGTGTTTTCACGCACCCATAGACTATCATTGGATGCGCGTGTGCGTGTTCCGTGCCAAAAACGGACAAGCATCCGTGAGGCACGGATACACATACGTGTCACGCACACGGACATACGGAGCGTATGGAAAAACGTACGTGTATACACAGACATTGAATAACAATGGTCCACGTTTGTCCGTGTCTCTGGTACATACGGACACGGACCAAACACGCACGTGTTTCACGGACGTGTGAAGGGGGCCTGAAGCAGCGACCCTCTCCCTGCACTGACTGTCTGGATGGCTGTGAGCAGAGCACAGCGCACCCGCCGGTATAAAGGCTCGGTCACGCTGTGCGGGCCGGCCAATCACTGCAATTCCACAACTAACAGGGCTGTGGCATTGCAGTGGTCTGCCAGCCAATCCCTGCATGAGGGCTGGCTCTCAAAAGAGCGCCAACATGCAGGGATGAAGACCACGAGTACAGCACGAGTATCGCGAGATTACTCGGTCCCCGCCGAGTAGCCCGAGTACAGTGATACTCGTGCGAGTACCGAGTAGTAACAAGCATGCTCGCTCATCACTATCATTAATATCTATACCGCTGGCAGGTAAAGTGAGTACACCCCTAGGTTAAAATGGCTAAATGGTGCCCAATTAGCCTGTTATCCCTCCCCTGTGTCATGTGACTCATTAGTGTTACAAGATCTCAGGTGTGAAGGGGGAGCAGGTGTGATAAATTTGGTGTTATCGCTTACACATACTGGTCTCTGGATTTTCAACATGGCACCTGATCGCAAAGAATTCTCTGATTATCTGAAAAAAAGAATTGTTGCTCTATAAAAAGATGGCCTAGGCCAGTCATGGCGAATCTTTTACAGGCCGAGTGCCCAAACTGTAGCCCTAAACCCAATTTTTTTTTCGAAGTGCCAACCAATCCTATCATGTAAATAATTGATTTTAACCTTACCTTTGCAGTCTTCTCTTCAGCAGGGGGCATCACGCTCATGCATGCTTACCACACATTGAAGCTGAGCCCTTTCCAGACACAGCAGTTGATCTTTCTGGAAAAAATTGCAGCATATTAGACAGAGTTTTTAGCATGGAATGCAATCAGATTTCACCCTGTAATCCACATCTACATTTCAAAGTCTGAACATCTTGAAATCCCATAAAGACATATGAGTTGCTTCCCTCCCCTTTCATTGTGTAGTTATGTCCCCCTTCCTGAGCCACTTCTTGGTAAACATGTCCCCGATCCTGAAATATATTTCCTACATTCTGGTATATTTGTCCCCATCATGGCCCCATCCTGGTAAATATACCTTATCCTGGTAAATGTTCCCCATTCTGGCATGTTCCCCCATGCTGGTAAATGTACCCCATGCTGACATATTGCCCATCCTTGTAAATGTTCCCCCATCCCGGCATCTACCCCATTCCTGGTAAATGTCCTCCATCCTGGTAAATGTTGCCAATTCTGGTTAATTTACCCCCATCCAGGTAAATGTACCCCCATCCAGGTAAATGTCCACCTTTCTGGCATGTTCCCCTTCCTGGTAAATGTTCCCCTTCCTGGTAAATGTTCCCCTTCCTGGTAAATGTACCCTATCGTGGCATGTTTCCACCATCCTGGCATGTATGTTTTCCCCATCCTGGCATGCATGTTTCCTCCATCCTGGCATGCATGCTTCCTCCATCCTGGCATGCATGTTTCCTCCATCCTGGCATGCATGTTTCATCCATCCTGGCATGTATGTTTCCTCCATCCTGGCATGCATGTTTCCTCCATCCTGGCATGTATGTTTTCCCCATCCTGGCATGCATGTTTCCTCCATCCTGGCATGTATGTTTCCTCCATCCTGGCATGTATGTTTCCTCCATCCTGGCATGCATGTTTCCTCCATCTTGGCATGCATGTTTCCTCCATCTTGGCATGCATGTTTCCTCCATCTTGGCATGCATGTTTCCTCCATCTTGGCATGTATGTTTTGCCCATCCTGGCATGCATGTTTCCTCCATCCTGGCCTATATGTTTGCTCCATCTTGGCATGTATATTTTCCCCATCCTGGCATGCATTGTTCCCCATCCAGGCATGCATTGTTCCCCATCATGGCATGCATTGTTCCCTATCCTGGCATGCATGTCCCCCCCATGCTGGCATGCATGTTTCCCCCCCATGTTGGCATGTGTACCCCCCCATGCTGCTATGTGTGTTCTCCCCCACCCCATGCTGCCATGTGTGTTTTCCCCCACCCCATGCTGGCATGTGTGTTCTCCCCCACCCCATGCTGGCATGTGTGTTCTCCCCCACCCCATGCTGGCATGTGTGTTCTCCCCCACCCCATGCTGGCATGAGTGTTCTCCCCCACTCCATGCTGGCATGTGTGTTCTCGCCCACCCCATGCTGGCATGTGTCCTCCACCCCCCATCCCATGCTGGCATGTGTTCTCCACCCCCCATCCCATGCTGGCATGTGTTCTCCACCCCCCATGCTGGCATGTGTGTTCTCCCCCCCCATGCTGGCATGTGTGTCCCCCCCCCCATGCTGGCATGTGTGTTCTCCCCCCCATGCTGGCATGTGTGTTCCCCCCATGCTGACATGTGCGTTCTCCCCCACCCCCATGCTAGCATATGTGTTCTCCCCCCCACTCCATGCTGGCATGTGTTCCCCCCCCATGCTGGCATGTGCATTCTCCCCCACCCCATGCTGGCATATGTTTTCTCCCTACCCCACCCCATGCTGGCATATGTGTTCTCCCACCCCATGCTGGCATATGTGTTCTCCCCCACCCCATGCTGGCATATGTGTTCTCCCACCCCATGCTGGCATATGTGTTCTCCCCCACCCCAAGCTGGTATATGTGTTCTCCCCCACCCTATGCTGGCGCTGGCACTGCCCCCCCCATCCTCACCTTGGCACAGCCGCACACAAGTTATAAAAAAAAAAAACACAACATACAACTCACCTCCCAGCACACGCTCCATCGCTGCGCGCCGCTGGGTCCTCAGTTCCCACGTGGCCAGAAGACATCATTACACCGGCGCCGCTCACTGACGCTCCTCCGTCTCCTAGGCAACACACCTGCAGCCTGGGGGAGGAGGAGTGTCAGAGCGAAGAGAAATGTCTCCTCCACTCCAACACAGCTTTGATCTGCCGGCGCGACTGCACCAGCAGATCAAAGTGGCAGGATGAGGACACCGCGCGCGTGCCAGCAGAATGGGCTCTGCGTGCCCCTGGTGGCATGCGTGCCATAGGTTCGCCATCACTGGCCTAGGCTATAAGGCGCTTACCAACACTTTAAAAGCTTAGCTACAGAATAGTGACCAAGACCATACACCGGTTTAATAAGACAGGTTTCCTCAGAACAGGACTCACCAAAGAAGCTTTGTGCACGTGCTCAACGTCATATCCAGACATTGTCTTTCCACAATAAAAGTATGAGTGCTGCAGGCATAGCTGCAGAAGCTACCGGGGGAGGATGGGGGGGTTGTGCTGTCAATTGTCAGACCATATGCAGCACACTGCATCAAATTGGTCTGCATGGCTGTTGTCCCAAAAGGAAGTCTCTTCTAAAGATAATGCATAAAAAGTCCGCAAGCAGTTTTCTGAAGATAAGCTAAGGACATGGATTACTGTAACCATGTAACCATGGTCTGATGAGAATAGGATAAAGTTACAGTATTTGGTTTACTTGGCCTCAAGCATGTGTGGCAGCAACCAGGTGAAGAGTACAAAAGCAATTGTGTCTTGCCTACAGTCAAGCAAGGTGGTGTAGTGTTATAGTTTGGGGCTGCAGGGATGCTGCCGGCTGTGGGGAGCTTCAGTTTATTGAGGAAACCATGAATGCCAACATGTTACATACTGAAGAAGAGCATGATCCACTCCCTTCAGAAACTGGGCTGTAGGGCAGTATGCCATGATAATGACCACAAACACTCTTCCAAGACAACCACTGCCTTGCTAAAGAAACTGAAAGTGTGAGGAAATAGGGATATATTCTGATCTATTAAACTATATTCCTATAGCTGCCATCTTGTCAAGGTACGAACATGGTATCTTGTTGTGTGTGACTGGGCCTTAAGGTGGTGTCACACACAGCGACGGCGACAACGATGTCGCTGCTAAGTCACCATTTTCTGTGAGGTAGCAGCGACGTCCCATCGCTGTCGCTGTGTGTGACATCCAGCAACGAGCTGGCCCCTGCTGTAAGGTCGCCGCTCGTTGCTGAATATCCTGCTTCATTTTTGCTAGTCGCTCTCCCGCTGTGAAGCACACATCGCTGTGTGTGACAGCGAGAGAGCGAAGAACTGAAGCGAGAAGGGAGCAGGGAGATGGCTTCTGGCAGCCTACGGTAAGCTGTAACCAAGGTAAATATCGGGTAACCAAGGGAAGCTCTTTCCTTGGTTACCTGATATTTACATTAGTTACTAGCACCGCCGCTCTCATGCTGCCAGTGCCGGCTCCCTGCTCCCTGCACGCGTAGCCGGAATGCACATCGGGTAATTAACCCGATGTGTACTGTGGCTAGCAGAGAAGGGAAAAGAGAGCCGGCACTGGCAGTGTGAGAGCGGCGAATGCTAGTAACTAAGGTAAATATCGGGTAACCAAGAGAAGTGCTTTCCTTGGTTACCCGATATTTATCTTAGTTACCAAGCGCTTCCACGTGTCGCTGCTGGCTGGGGTCTGGTCACTGGTCGCTGGTGAGATCTGCCTGTTTGACAGCTCACCAGCAACCATGTAATGACGCAGCAGCGATCCTGATAAGGTCAGGTCGCCCGTCGTGATCGCTGCTGTGTCACTATGTGTGACCCCAGCTTTAAGGCCTAAGGAGGCTTCAATCAGTATGCTAATTAACTTGAGGAAATTAGATGAGCTAGTTAGGCCTGAGAACAGTAAGGGAAAGGAAGACCCAGCAAATGTAAAACTCAAGGTGTCAAAATCTAATTAGGACAGCCCTTGATCCAGCACACCCCCTGCGAAGTGAATTGTCCTATACAAGAGGTGAGAGGGAAGCTCCAGGTTTATAACCTAACTTCAAAGGTCTCCTCCAGACAATTTGGAACTGTCAGTAGAGTTTCGATATTGGGGGGTACCTCGCCCCCACAGACAAGACAGGCACATTTTCATATTCCTGAGGGCCAGACGCACGTAACACATATTTCGGCAAACCTGTATGATGTGCGTAGCCCTCAATAATTAATAACTGGCCACAGGAAGCCCGCAAAACCCTCATATTTCCTATCAAAACGCAGATCAATTCACGACCATCAAAACGAGGGTCATATTTTCCGGGTGAGAAGTTCAGGGGCAGAGTTATGCTGGGAAATATAACGTTAGGTTATTCTCAGTTAACAGCAGGGGGAGGGAATTTCCAGCCAGGATGATGTCACGAGGGGGGGCCATGTGAGCCCAGGACAGAACAGATAAAAGCTAAGGGCATAGGTCCGTGCATTGTATTTCTTCTGGGGGTTACATGCTTAATTCATGTAGTGGAGGATACCTGAAACGTCCCTGGCCCCACACAGTACCCCCTTGCATGGGCCAAACCCTTAACCCTAAGGTAATTGATACATCTGTATGCCTGTTTGTGACCACGTCTTATTTGTAAATGTATTCTGACATATATCTATATATTCTGGAAATTCCTTATTGTAGTCTCTAGTGTGCCCTTACGGCTATTAAAACATATATAATTTAATCTTGGGCTGTTCTGTTATCTCGATCCTGAATTCCACATCTGTGTGCTCGGCGTAATAGTTATCGTAATCGATTGGTGATAGCGAGTTTATGCCAAGGATCATTGTGGGGCGACCCGTAAGATCAGGGGCGGTTTAGATATATTCCGCCGCAGGAGTCAGGGAAATATATACCTTACTCTCACCGGGAAACCTTCAATCATCGGCATAGTAGAATAGCGGCCTCCTTGCTTATTGTCGGGCAATTCCATAATTGGCCTGACTATAAGAGGGGCGCTAGAGAGCGAGTCACGTGCTCTGTGAGGTGGATAAGGGGGGATGTAACTTCCACTCCTTCCCCCTGTTCATGACAGAGAGTTAGGCTATGTGCGCACTGGGAAATGAAATTTCCTTGCGTAAATTCCGCAGGCTCTCAAAGATCTTATCACCTGCGGAAAAAATCCGCATCAAATCCGCACCCGCGGATTGTCGCGTTTTGTTGCGGATTTGGTGCGGAATTGGTGCGGATTTGGTGCGGTTCTTCCGCAAGCTGTTCCCTGCGTGATTTTTACATTAGATTAGGGAAAACCCGCAGCTACCTGCGGAAAAGAAGTGACATGCACTTGTTTTTGCTGCGGGATTTCCGCAGCAAAACATGCAGCTGTCAAATTCTGCCTAGTGCGCACAGGATTTTTTTTCTCCATAGGATTTGCTGGTGATTCACTGCAGAGATGCTATGAACATTTTCTGCAGCGAAACATGCAGCAAATCCGCAGAAAATCCGCGGCAAAATCCGGTAAGTGCGCACATAGCCTAAAGGTGCTGAACTGGCCAAGCATGTCTTCAGGCCTTAACCCTATTAAGCATCTGTGGGCTATCCTAAAATGGAAGATTGAGGAGAGCAAGGTCTCTAACATCCACCAGCTCATGATGTCAGGAGGATGGGAGAGGATTCCAGTGGCTTCTGTACAAGCTGTACATTGACTACTTTACATTGTATCAAAATGTCATTTCTTCAGTGTTAAAAAAGATAGAATAAATTACAAAAATGTATGGGGTGTACTCACTTTTATTCAATTATTCAATTATTGAACATTTGCAGTGCTGTTAGTCAGTCCAAAAGGTTAATAAACCTAAGACCTGATTATATAAGAAAGTAAAAGTGAGGTTTTAGCTTTTTTTTTTAGGAGAATATTTATGTATGCAGAATAATTGGGCAACTATTAGTGCTAAAATGAAAAAAGTAAATATTCCCATCTCAATTTTCATCTGTTATAGTGAGAATAACAACCAAACAACTCAAAATATACAAAAATACATTTGTGATATTTCAAAAAAATATCAGTGACTAATATAACCGCCCTTTTTTTTTAATAACAGCTAGGCCAGAGTCACACTTGCAAGTGATTCCTGCGAGTCTTGCATTGCGTCACTCAGCACGGCCTGACGTTTGCCGGACAGGAGCAGATCTGCTGGATAGAAATACATGCAACTGACCTGCTCCTGTCCAGAGAGCAGCAGGCCGGGTGATGCAATACGACGCTCGTGCGAGTCACTCGCAAGCAGCGTCGGACTGGCTACCGGAGGAATCTCCAGTAATGCCAGGCCTGGATTCAGGTTCTTGCATTGCACTTGTCGCGGGCGGGGGGGAGGGTGTCAGCACACTACGCTCACCCCTTCTGCTCGGGTCTGGCGGCTGCTGCTCAGTGGTGGCTCGAGCTGTGGGCCGGATCCCGGGGGTTCTCGAGCGGCACTCCTCGCCCGTGAGTGAAAGGGGGTTTGTTGGGTGTGGGAATATGTCACGGCCAGGTGGACGGGCAGACCCAGGAGGTGGATCCACTGGGCCGAACTCCTAGATGGTAGTAAAGAGTCCGGTAGCTGGAACACTATAAACAGCAGAACAGTCCGTGCACACGAGTATAGCGGAGAAGTCCCTGGGACCATGGAGTCAAGGGTGGTAGTCCGGGTGACGCAGCTCAGGTTCGGAAGCCGAGATGATGTCAGGCGGGGTCCGGAACCTTTGGAGCGAGATGACGGGTCACCGCAGGGATTCGAGATGGTGCGGACTGTCAGGATGGCAGATGGACAGCGTTCGGGGTTCAGGATACGGCAGGACTGGATGGCGAGGCAGGCACGGCTCTACAAGAGAGATAGGTGAGTATATGCACAGAGACACCAGGAGACCTGACTCCTAGCTTAGGAAACACGAAGATCAGGCCCCGCCCCCTTGGACAATAAACCCCTTTATACCCTGTACCTGTTTAGCCTCATTTCCTGTTAATGGACGCTGGCCCTTTAAGAAAGGGTCAGTGACCGCGCGCGCGCCCTAATGCGCATGCGCGCGGCCCGGGTGCCAGAAGCCAGGGAAGGAAGCTGAGAGGAGGACGCAGGGGAGCCGGCCAGGGCCTGGGAAGCCGTCGGGCGCCGGGATCGGAGACCAGGGGACCTGGGAAGGACGGGCACCGGAGGCTGGAGAGCGGGGAGCGTGGCAGGTGAGCCGGGGAGCGGGGCTGAGGACCCGGGGAGCGGAACAGAGGACCCGGGAAGGGGAGCCGAGGACCCGGGGAGCGTGACAGTACCCCCCCCCACCACCCCCCTCCCCGCAACCGGGACATGAAGGCACGGATCAGAGGAGTGCCTACGTTCTCCCTGGGCTCCCAGGACCTATCCTCAGGACCATACCCTTCCCAGTCCACCAGGAAGAACTGTCGACCTCGTACGGTCTTCATGGCCACGATATCCCTTACCGCATAGATGTCGTCATCGGCAATAGGTGGAGGAGCCGGACTGGCAGCAGCGGAGAAGGGACCAAGGACAACCGGCTTGAGCAGGGAGACGTGGAATGAGTTGGGTATCCTCATCGTGGCCGGGAGCTGTAGCTTGTAGGAGACCTCATTGATCTTGTTGAGGACTTTAAACGGCCCAATGTAGCGAGGACCCAGCTTGTATGATGGTATCTTCAGGCGGACGTACTGGGAAGCAAGCCAGACGAGATCTCCAGGAGAGAAACACGGAGGGTCCAGACGTTTCTTGTCTGCGTGTCTTTTCATCCGCAGGGAAGCACGCCCAAGGGATGCTTTGACAGAGTCCCAAATGGTTGCAAAGTCACGGGCTACTGTATCTGCAGCAGGGACATCCGAAGAAGGGGATACAGGCAATGGGATGGAAGGCTGAAGTCCGTAAACGACATGGAAGGGAGAGCTGGAGGACGACTCACTGATGTGGTGGTTGTGGGAGAATTCAGCCCAAGGAAGAAGAGCGGACCAGTCGTCGTGATGGGCGTTAACATAGTGACGTAAGAAAGAGGTCAAGATTTGATTGACCCTCTCTACCTGGCCATTAGACTGAGGATGGTATGCAGATGAAAAGTCCAGAGTCACTCCCAGATGTTTACAGAGAGCCCTCCAGAAGCGGGAGGTGAACTGAGTTCCTCTGTCGGATACGATGTGTAATGGAAAGCCATGCAAGCGGAAGATGAGTTGTATATAGGCGTCCGCGAGTTCCTGAGCAGAGGGCAGTCCTGCCATAGGGACGAAATGGGCCATTTTAGAGAACCGGTCCACCACGACCCATATGACTGTGTGTCCGGAGGACAATGGCAAGTCCGTAATAAAGTCCATTGCTATGTGTTGCCACGGAACTGAGGGTATCGGCAGAGGCAGAAGACGGCCATATGGGAGGTGTTTGGGCGTCTTGTTCCTGGCACAAGAGGAACAGGCGGATACAAAAGCAGCGACGTCCGTGCGAAGGGATGGCCACCAATAATGACGTACAATCGCACCCCATGTCTTTTTCTGACCAGCATGACCGGCTGTTTTCGAGGCATGACCCCAGTGTAACACTTTTTTCCTGTCTACCTCGGAGACATAGGTCTTCCCGGGCGGTATCTGGGCCAGGGTGACAGGGGCCACCGGAATGATTTTACTAGGACAAATGATGGGTTGGGTAGTCTCTTCCTCCTTCTCCATGGGCATGAAAGACCTGGACAAGGCATCAGCGCGTACATTCTTGTCCGCGGGTCGGAAGTGAAGCTGGAAATCAAACCTGGCAAAGAATAGGGACCACCTGGCTTGCCGTGGGTTCAGACGCTGAGCGGACCGTAGGTATTCCAAGTTCTTGTGGTCCGTGTAAATAATCACGGGGTACACTGCACCTTCCAGGAGGTAGCGCCATTCCTCCAAAGCCAGTTTGACTGCCAAGAGCTCTCGGTCACCGATGGTGTAGTTGCGTTCAGGCGCTGAGAAGCCCTTTGAGAAGAATCCGCAAGTCACCATCTTCCCGGAGGAGGACTTTTGCATGAGCACTGCTCCGGCTCCTGAGGAGGAGGCATCCACCTCCAAGGTGAACTGGCGGTTTAACTCCGGACGGTGAAGTACAGGAGAGGAAGCAAAAGCCCGCTTCAGAGAGCCAAACGCGGCGTCAGCCGCAGGTGACCAGTCCTTTGGATTAGCCTCCTTCTTAGTCAAAGCGGAGAGAGGAGCAGTCAAGGCAGAGAAGTGAGGGATAAACTGGCGGTAGTAGTTGGCGAATCCCAGGAAGCGTTGGATTGCCTTCAGTCCAGAAGGAGGAGGCCAGTTGAGAATGGCGGAGACCTTCTTGGGATCCATCTGCAGTCCAGTATCAGAGATGATGTACCCCAGAAAGGGGAGAGAAGACTGCTCAAAGACACACTTCTCATGCTTTGCGTACAGACGATTCTCTCTCAGTCTTTGTAGAACCAGCTGTACGTTTTCTCTGTGGGTTTGGAGGTCCGGAGAGAAGACAAGGATGTCATCTAGATACACTACCACACAGATGTAGAGAAGGTCCCGGAACACGTCGTTCACCAGTTCTTGAAAGACGGCAGGAGCGTTACACAGGCCGAAGGGCATCACGCAGTATTCATAATGTCCATCGCGCGTATTGAACGCGGTTTTCCATTCGTCACCAGAGCGGATGCGTACCAGATTGTAAGCACCCCGAAGATCCAGCTTGGTGAACACACGAGCTCCTCTAAGCCGGTCAAACAATTCGGGAATGAGCGGCAGAGGGTACTTGTTTTTTACGGTGATTTGATTCAAACCCCGGTAGTCTATGCATGGGCGTAAGTCGCCCTCTTTCTTCTTGACAAAGAAGAAACCTGCTCCAGCAGGAGAGGAGGATCTCCGAATGAACCCCCTTGCCAGGCTCTCTGAGATGTAAGCAGACATGGCCCTTGTTTCGGCTGGAGATAAAGGATATATCCGTCCTCGTGGTGGTGTTGTTCCTGGGAGCAGATCGATGGCACAATCGTATGGACGATGTGGCGGCAGTACCTCGGATTCCTTTTTATCAAAGACATCTGCAAAGGACCAATAGGCCGAGGGCAGCCCCGGTAGGTTCTCTGGAACCGGAGGTCGTCGGATGGGTTGTATGGACTTTAGGCACCTCTCATGACACGAAGAGCCCTATCGGGTGATTTCGCCAGTGCCCCAGCTAACTGATGGTTCGTGTGTCCGCAACCATGGAAGTCCCAGCAGGATCTGGTGGGACATGTGTGGGAGGACGTAGAAAGCGATGTTCTCGGTGTGAAGGGCACCGATACGCAGTTCGACCGGCCTGGTGATCCAGGAGATGGTGTCAGAGAGGGGTCTCCCATCCACCGAGGCAATCACTAGGGGCTTGTCGAGTGGAATAACAGGCACCCGGTACTTGTCCACCGTGGCCTGCTGGATGAAATTGCCTGCTGCCCCGGAATCGAGGTAGGCATCAGCCGTGAACCGCGTCTCTCCCGTTGTCACTTGCACTGTCCATGTAACCGGGTCAGAGAGAGTCCCAGCACCTAGGGTGGCCTCTCCTACCAACCCTAGGCTTTGGAGTTTCCCGGCCTCTCTGGACAGGAGCGTAGCAGGTGTGTGCCCTCACCGCAGTAAAAGCAGAGACCCTTGGCGAGCCGCTCTGCTCGACGTTGTTCAGACTGACGCACTCGGTCGATCTGCATGGGCTCGTGGACGGGAGCCCCAGCTGTCGATGACTGAAGTACGGAGGGTTTCTGCGGAGGAGAGGAATGCCGTACCGGACGTCTCTCACGGGACACTTCCTTGGATCGCTCCTGAAAGCGAATGTCCACTCGAGTCGCTAGGGCAATCAGGGCATCCAGGGTGGTCGGTACGTCACGACCCGCCAGCTCGTCTTTAATTCGCCCTGAGAGTCCTTCCCAGAAGGCGGCGGTTAGGGCCTCGTTGTTCCACCCGAGTTCTGAGGCCAGGGTGCGAAACCGGATCGCGTATTGACCCACCGTCAGAGTCCCCTGACGTAACCGGAGAAGAGACGAAGCAGACACGGAGGCGCGTCCGGGCTCATCAAAGGTACCACGGAATGCCTGCAGGAAGTCCTGGATGTTCGTGGTCACAGGATCCCCCTTCTCCCACAAGGGGTTCATCCACGCCAGTGCCTCACCCTCTAGATGGGACATGATGAAGGCGACCTTGGCTTGGTCGGAGGCAAACAAATGCGGCAGCTGCGTGAAATGGAGGGAGCATTGGTTTAAGAATCCCCTGCAGGTCTTGGGGTCTCTGGCGTACCGGGGTGGTGAAGCCAACCGAAGTCTGGTGGTATCTGAAGAAGTCGCCACAGGAGCTGGATCCGTGGATTGACTAGTGGAAGCCCGAGATGCTGAAGACGTGACTGCCGCTTGTAGCGTGTTCAGGCGGGCGTCCACAGAAGATATGAATTGCAGCATGCGGGTCTGAGTCTCACGCTGGCGTTGGAGTTCCTCCTGTACGGCTGCTAGTGCTGCAGCGGGATCCATGGCCTGATCTTACTGTCACGGCCAGGTGGACGGGCAGATCCAGGAGGTGGATCCACTGGGCCGAACTCCTAGATGGTAGTAAAGAGTCCGGTAGCTGGAACACTATAAACAGCAGAACAGTCCGTGCACACGAGTATAGCGGAGAAGTCCCTGGGACCATGGAGTCAAGGGTGGTAGTCCGGGTGACGCAGCTCAGGTTCGGAAGCCGAGATGATGTCAGGCGGGGTCCGGAACCTTTGGAGCGAGATGACGGGTCACCGCAGGGATCCGAGATGGTGCGGACTGTCAGGATGGCAGATGGACAGCGTTCGGGGTTCAGGATACGGCAGGACTGGATGGCGAGGCAGGCACGGCTCTACAAGAGAGATAGGTGAGTATATGCACAGAGACACCAGGAGACCTGACGCCTAGCTTAGGAAACACGAAGATCAGGCCCCGCCCCCTTGGACAATAAACCCCTTTATACCCTGTACCTGTTTAGCCTCATTTCCTGTTAATGGACGCTGGCCCTTTAAGAAAGGGTCAGTGACCGCGCGCGCGCCCTAATGCGCATGCGCGCGGCCCGGGTGCCAGAAGCCAGGGAAGGAAGCTGAGAGGAGGACGCAGGGGAGCCGGCCAGGGCCTGGGAAGCCGTCGGGCGCCGGGATCGGAGACCAGGGGACCTGGGAAGGACGGGCACCGGAGGCTGGAGAGCGGGGAGCGTGGCAGGTGAGCCGGGGAGCGGGGCTGAGGACCCGGGGAGCGGAACAGAGGACCCGGGAAGGGGAGCCGAGGACCCGGGGAGCGTGACAGAATAGTTTATTGTCCGTGACGCCACCCACGGTTGTGGTGATTTCACCACCGCTGCTCAATACGGGGATCCCGGGGATGGTGATGCGGAGCAGCCAGGTGTTGTGTTGCCCCTCCGTGGGTAGGGGTTGGTGATCCCGGGGCCCGGTGATGGTGAGGGAGGTGCAGGGCCTGGTGGGCGCAGGGACGTGGGGGCAGCGCTGTGCCTTGCGGCACTGTGGTACTCACTCAGCCTGAGACGTTGACACAGTTTTACGGTAAACCACACGGCTGGAAAGACGGTTCCCACAGACGGCTGCACTTGCTCTCCCAGTAGGTGACGGTGATGTCCCTTTTCCTTGCACCTTTGTTTCTGTGTTGGTAGCGATGGATTCCCACCGGTAACCCGCTCCCCGACTTCAAGCTGGGCCAGAGGAGCTCTACTCTTTGCCCGCAGGCGCTGGCCCTGAGAGACTGGTGCCTTGGCGGTGGCGGTGTCTCTCCTACTCTGGTTGGGCTGTTTCCTTCAATCGGGACTTGGTTGTTGGGGGATCTACGTCCCCTTCACTGACGGATTTGGCAAATTATGGCGACTCCTAGCCTTGCCGGGGTCCGAGAGGCCCCTGCCCTGGTGCTGACTGTCCTTCGGTACACTGCTCCAGACCGCCGGGCCACTACCCGTCCGCGGTCCTTCCAGGAACTTCCACACGGTCCCCCTCCAGACAGTCACCGCCGTTGCTGACCTTGCTGACCTGTCCTGCACACAGCTGGACTACTTCAGGCTTTCTTTCTGTCACCACTCTTGCTTTCCTCCTTTACCACTTTACTTCTTTCTACTTTCACTTCCTTAACTCCTCTTAGCTGTTTACTCAAGCCCTGCCTGGGCTACTCTGCGTTGTTTACTCCTTCATGTCCCTCACTGGACTCCTCTCACTTCCTCCTGCTTTCTCTATCTGCCTGGTTCTTCCCGCCTCCAGAGCTGTGAACTCCTCGGTGGGCGGAGCCAACTGCCTGGCCCACCCCCTGGTGTGAATCATCAGCCTCTGGAGGAAGGCAACAAGGATTTTTGGTTAGCTGTGGTGTTCCTAACTGGGATGTAGGGTGTGGTGGTGTGTGACCTGTGTCCCCTGGCTTGCCCAGGGCGACACATTCCCCCTTAGCAAAATGCAGACCGTCCGCGGGCTGCCGTCCAACACCGGTTTTATTTTTCTGTAAAAGATAACAGGGTAAAATAACATATGTACATTTTTAATAAATCTTCCCTTAACGGGAGGCACATTTCTTAAACGTTGCAAACGGTTTACGGTTACGGTTTCCGCTCTCTCCCACCCAAGCAACCTGGCCCTGATGCTGCCCCTAAAGCCCAGGCAGCACCCCTTGACCCACAGTCCAGCACAAGTTACCCGAGCGGGATCTGTCCTTCCCCTCCAGAGGGTAGCCACCGGTTCCTTTGGTGGCTGGGCCCCAGCCTGCTCTGCTGAGGGCCCTCCCTCCAACCTGCCTCTCCGGAGGCGGCATTGCGGAAAACGGTAACGGCAAACAACTTATTTACAAGCCACTTAACGTTTGTGGTTGCCCTGCAAGTTCACAGGCTTGTCCATGGATAGTCCTCCATGCAAAACAACTTTTTTAAACGGTCCCCACGGGGACAACGGTGCCGGCTCCGGCCGGTTGCAAATCACTCAGATAATCAGGTTAAACTTCGGTAATCATTTTTCATCATTTTCAGAACTTTCCAAACTTTTCAACAAACAAACAACCACTCTTTACATTCCCTGACCCCTTCTTCTCACAGAACGGTCTCCCTGTACCTAAGTGGGGATCTACCTAGGTTGGGACGGGTGGACCTTCGGGGCCCGGTGTCAGTGAGGCTAGACAGTGGGGTAGAGGGAACAAGTGGTTCCTCCTCCCTGCTATAGTGTGGAGCAGGCGGAGGTGTAGGGGAGCTGGGTACAGGTTCATCCCTGGGCACTGGCACTGGTTCTGGCTGACGGTTGACCGCTTCCACTACTTCTTCATCCACGGGTTGTGGGAACAGTATCACTGGAAGAATCACCGCACCGTTCTGTGTAGGCCAGTTTGCTGGGAAGTCACCCATTACAGTGTGGATTACCTCTGCTGCCTTCTCTGCTGGTGGAGGAACTGGTGCTTCAGCCTCGGCCTTCAACGCTGGTGGGCACCTTTTTAGATGGTCCCGGGAAACTGTGGCCAGGGTGCCCCCTTGGTCACGGCTGATCTGGTAGGCCTTCCCATCTCCCCATTCTGTGGGTTGTATGATGTAAGGGACTTGCTCCCACTGATCATCCAGTTTGTGGGCCTTCCTCTTCCGTTTCAACACTACATCTCCTGGCTGGAAAGGACCCGCGGATGCCTTCTGATTGAACCGGTGCTCCTGCTGTTCTCGACTTCGACTGAGGTTTTTCTCCACATACTCCTGGATTTGCCGGTATTGCGCTCTCCTCCGACTTTCCCACTCCGCCGTCGACGGGAGTGCTTCTGGGGCCTCCAACCCCATCTCCAGATCCACCAGCAGGCAGCCAGGCCGAGCCCTCATCAGATACGCTGGGGTGCACTTCGTCGAGCTAGACGGGATATTATTGTACATGTCGACCAAGTCGGGTAACTTTTCCGGCCACAGGTACCGTTCTTCCAGTGGTACCGTCTTGAGGAGCCCCAGGACCAAGTGGTTCATTTTCTCACACATGCCGTTGGTCTGGGCGTGGTAAGGGGTGGTCCGGATCTTCTTGCAGCCGTACAACTGGCAGAATTCGTGGAACACCTCTGCTTCAAAGGCCGGGCCTTGGTCAGTCAGCACCTTTTCTGGGTACCCATGGGGTCGGCAAAAATAAGCCTGGAACGCTCGAGCAGCAGTTCGACCAGTTAGGTCCTTAACGGGGACTACCACCATAAATCTTGAGTAGTGGTCTACAATGGTCAATGCGTAGGTGTACCCACTTCGGCTAGGGGTGAGCTTGACATGGTCTAGGGCGACCAGCTCCAGCGGCTGATGGGTGACTATTGGATGTAAGGGTGCCCTCTGGCTAGTCTCATCCTTTCTCCTCAGCGTACAAGGACCACACTCTCGGCACCAGGCTTCCACCGATTCACGCATCCCACTCCAATAGAACCGCTCCCTCAACAGCATCTCCAGCTTCTTCCACCCGAAGTGGCCAGCACCATCATGGTAGGCCCGCAGGACAGTAGCCACATCAGCTTGAGGAATGACCAACTGGCATATTTTCTCATGGGTCTTCGGGTTGATCAGCTCGCGGTACAGCCTCCCTTGGTGTAGGTAAAGTCGTTTCCGTTCCTTCCACAAGCGTTGGGCTTCGGCTGGAGCGGCAGGGTCTATTCCCATAGCACCTTGTTCCACCAGAGTCTTGACAAGGCGAACAGCCGGCGCTTGGTTCTGAGCTTCCTGCCACTCTTGACTGGGCCGTGGGTCCAGATCCACCCGTTGCTGATGTACTTGTACCCTCTCAGTAGGCGGCTGGTGAAACGCAGGCAACTCGATCTCCTCGAGGTCGTCATCCTCGCACCCCTCCTCTGACAAATGGGGCATTCGGGAGAGTGCATCAGCATTTATGTTGACACGACCGGCTCGGTACTTTATGGTGAAATCATAGTTGGCTAGCCGGGCTACCCACCGCTGCTCCAGCGCGCCCAACTTGGCCGTGTTCAGGTGAGTCAGCGGATTGTTGTCCGTAAATGCGGTGAATGTGGCTGCCGCCAAGTAGTGGCGGAACCGCTCCGTGATAGCCCATACCAATGCCAATAGCTCGAGCTTGAAGGAGCTGTAGTTCTCAGGGTTCCTTTCGGTCGGCCGGAGTTTTCGGCTAGCATAGGCAATCACCTTCTCCTTTCCATCCTGGACCTGGGATAGGACCGCTCCTAGTCCCACGTTACTGGCGTCTGTGTGGAGGATGAACGGGCGCCCATAATCAGGGTACGCCAGGACCTCTTCTCCGGTCAAGGCCGCCTTCAACTGGCAAAAGGACTCCTCATGCTTGTCTTCCCACGACAGTGGGGCTCCGATGGGTCTACCACCTTTGGTCTGTCCCACGAGGAGGTCCTGCATGGGGGCAGCCATCTTCGTGTACCCCTTTATAAAGCGCCGGTAGTACCCCACCAGACCCAGAAACTGCCTTACTTCTCTCACTGTAGTTGGTCTCGGCCAGCTCTGGATGGCAGTAATCTTCTCAGGGTCGGGGGCGACACCGTCCGCACTCACCACGTGCCCTAGGTACTGCACCCTGGGTTTCAGCAGGTGACACTTAGAGGGCTTCAATTTCATCCCGTACTTGGCAAGGGACGCGAACACCTCGGCCAGGTGCTCCAGATGGGCTTCATACGTCTGGGAATAAACAATCACATCATCCAAGTACAACAGGATGGTCTCGAAGTTTAGATGTCCCAGACAGCACTCCATCAGCCGTTGGAAGGTTCCGGGGGCATTGCACAGCCCAAACGGCATGCTATTGAATTCGCAGAGCCCCATCGGGGTGGTGAAGGCGGTCTTCTCCCGGTCCTCTGGGGCCACGGCCACTTGCCAGTACCCGCTGGTGAGATCAAGGGTCGAGAAGTAGTTTGCAGTTCTCAGTGCAGCCAAAGACTCTTCGATACGAGGTAATGGATAGGCATCTTTATGGGTTATCTGATTGATCTTCCGGTAGTCCACACACATCCGCATGGTACCATCCTTCTTCTTGACCAGTACCAACGGAGCGGCCCAGGGACTACAGCTGTCCCGAATAACCCCTGCCTCCTTCATATTCCTCAACATATCTTTGGCACACTGGTAATGTGCAGGGGGAATAGGTCTATACCTCTCTTTGATAGGGGGATGTTCACCGGTGGGGATGTGGTGTTGGACCCCCTTGATCTGCCCAAAGTCTAGGGGGTGCTTACTGAAAACCTGTTCGTACTCCTGCACCACCCTGTATACCCCTGCCCTGTGATGTGTAGGGGTATCATCAGTGCCTACATGTAGCTGTTGGTGCCACTCCTTTGTCTCCCCCTGGGGTGGGGAAGTGCTAGTGGTAGGTGGGAGTGTGGATGGACTGGCTTCATGGATAGTGTGAGGGTCCAGGGTGAGCAGCTTAGCAATGGTGGCATACCGGGGAAGCCTGACTTCTTCCTCCCCACAGTTCAACACCCTCACAGGCACTCTCCCTTTCTTCACATCCACCACCCCTCGGGCGGCCATTACAGTGGGCCAATGATCAGAGGATATGGGCTCCATCATGGCTGGGTAATCACGCCCCTGCGGCCCCACTGCTGCCCTACACCAAATCATCATCTCACTCCTAGGGTGCACAGTCAACGGAGCTACATCCATTACTCTCACTCCACCAATCTCCCCTCCTGTTGAGCTTACATGCTGGCGGTACATCAGAGCCCGGATCTCACGCTGCACAGCTCTCTGCCGGCTTCCTGCTGCTGTGGCGGCCAGCTGTTGTAATAGGGTCAACACATCAGTCATACAGTGCTCCATCACATTGGTTCCTAGCACTATCTTCGGGTTATGATCACTGGGTTCATTCATGATCACAATCATACCCTGATGTTGCAGTTCAGCTTGCCCCACAGTCATAGCCACTTGTTTATACCCCACTTGGGTCAATGGAAGTCCATTGGCAGCAATCAGTGTTATACTAGTGTCTGGGGGTGCCAGTTCGTCCATTCCCCAATACCGCTGATACAACGTGTACGGTATGGTGGTTACCTGTGATCCAGTGTCCAATAGAGCCATCACCGGTATACCGTCCACAGCCACGGGGATGATGGGTCGGGCCCCGATATATCGATCTCGCCAGTCCGGGGGGCCACGATGTTCTACTCCTGAGGATTGGCCCGGGGCCCCAGGGGTTGCTCGTTTAACGGGCACTGTCGGAAGTAGTGACCAGGCTTACGGCACTTGTAGCAGATTGGAGGTCTGCTCCGCGAGTTATTGGCACTTCTCCGCTGCATCCAGGGAACATCCTCAGGGCTGTCAGCGAGCTGTATCTGCGCTGGAGGCTGAGATCTGGTCAGAGGTTGTAGTGCAGCAAGGATCTTGGCGAGGTCTCCGTCCATGCGACGGACCTGGGCTGCCAGTTCTTCCACGGTGCTGCTTGGGGCTGTAGGTATTGGAGAGGTTGGTAGGGCAGAGGCCGCCACAACGGGGGCCGTCTCGACGGGCCACGGGGCAGGTTCCCGAACTTCTGCAGCTGGGGGCTGTAGCGCTTTAATAGCCCGTTCCTTTAACACAGCAAAGTCCACATCAGGGTGTTCCAGGGCCCACAGCCGGAGTTGTTTACGATCCTCAGGAGACCTCATCCCCTGCGCAAATTGCTCCACCAACATCTTGTTGCTATCCGCCTCATTAATAGGGTTCACCCGCTTCAGTGTGCGGAGGGCGGTTTGCAGACGTAAAGCATAGTCCCGAATGCTATCCCCAGCCCGTTGTCGGCACTGGTAAAACTGCATCCTCAGCTCAGCTTCAGTCCGGGTCTCGAAGGCAGTCTGTAGCTTCTCAAAGATGGTGGCTACAGAGAGCCGGTCCCCCTCGGACCAGGTCTCCGCTTCCTGCTCAGCCGCACCGGTTAACTGGCCTAGCACTATCGCTGCACGTTGCTTATCAGTCAGGGGGTACAGCTCTAGCAACGGGTTAAGCTTTTTCCGGAAGGCCTGTAAGGCATCCGGTTTCCCGTCATACTGCGGTAGCCAGGCAGCTCCGGACGCATAGGGCAAGGAGAACGGCATGACCTGAGCGAGCGCGGGGGCCGCGGCACCTCCCGCCGGTACGGCCGGGGCTTGGGCAGGCCCATTCCCATCTGCGGGTGCCGCTGCGGCTGCGACCACCGCTCCTCCAGCGGCTCCGTCGGGCGCAGACATCTTGTTTCCGTCCCCCTTAGCTCTTTCCGGCCCCTCCTCTCTCGGGGCGGGGTTTTGGCCTTCGCGCCTCTACTACTCGAGAAGACGCTCGAGCGGGAACTTTTCGTGCCAAAGATGGCGGCTTCTGAAATTTTTCTGCCGGATACCTCCGGCGGTAACAAGGCGCACCTCTACCAGACGGCAGAGCGGTAAGATCCTGTTCGTGACGCCAAGTTGTCGCGGGCGGGGAGGAGGGTGTCAGCACACTACGCTCACCCCTTCTGTTCGGGTCCGGCGGCTGCTGTTCAGTGGTGGCTCGAGCTGTGGGCCGGATCCCGGGGGTTCTCGAGCGGCACTCCTCGCCCGTGAGTGAAAGGGGGTTTATTGGGTGTGGGAATAGTTTATTGTCCGTGACGCCACCCACGGTTGTGGTGATTTCACCACCGCTGCTCAATACGGGGATCCCGGGGATGGTGATGCAGAGCAGCCAGGTGTTGTGTTGCCCCTCCGTGGGTAGGGGTTGGTGATCCCGGGGCCCGGTGATGGTGAGGGAGGTGCAGGGCCTGGTGGGCGCAGGGACGTGGGGGCAGCGCTGTGCCTTGCGGCACTGTGGTACTCACTCAGCCTGAGACGTTGACACAGTTTTACGGTAAACCACACGACTGAAAATACGGTTCCCACGGACGGCTGCACTTGCTCTCCCAGTAGGTGACGGTGATGTCCCTTTTCCTTGCACCTTTGTTTCTGTGTTGGTAGCGATGGATTCCCACCGGTAACCCGCTCCCCGACTTCAAGCTGGGCCGGAGGAGCTCTACTCTTTGCCCGCAGGCGCTGGCCCTGAGAGACTGGTGCCTTGGCGGTGGCGGTGTCTCTCCTACTCTGGTTGGGCTGTTGCCTTCAATCGGGACTTGGTTGTTGGGGGATCTACGTCCCCTTCACTGACGGATTTGGCAAATTATGGCGACTCCTAGCCTTGCCGGGGTCCGAGAGGCCCCTGCCCTGGTGCTGACTGTCCTTCGGTACACTGCTCCAGACCGCCGGGCCACTACCCGTCCGCGGTCCTTCCAGGAACTTCCACACGGTCCCCCTCCAGACAGTCACCACCGTTGCTGACCTTGCTGACCTGTCCTGCACACAGCTGGACTACTTCAGGCTTTCTTTCTGTCACCACTCTTGCTTTCCTCCTTTACCACTTTACTTCTTTCTACTTTCACTTCCTTAACTCCTCTTAGCTGTTTACTCAAGCCCTGCCTGGGCTACTCTGCGTTGTTTACTCCTTCATGTCCCTCACTGGACTCCTCTCACTTCCTCCTGCTTTCTCTATCTGCCTGGTTCTTCCCGCCTCCAGAGCTGTGAACTCCTCGGTGGGCGGAGCCAACTGCCTGGCCCACCCCCTGGTGTGAATCATCAGCCTCTGGAGGAAGGCAACAAGGATTTTTGGTTAGCTGTGGTGTTCCTAACTGGGATGTAGGGTGTGGTGGTGTGTGACCTGTGTCCCCTGGCTTGCCCAGGGTGACACACACTTCGGAGCTCTCACCTGAGCTCCAGCGTGCAGCCGAGACTGTACTGCGAGCGCCAAGTAATTGATTCCCCGGTGCTTGCGGTTCAGTTCATGTCAGCTGCAGACAGGCTGGGGTGATTTCCGGTGCTCTCACTCCAGAGATCAGCCCGGCCTGTCTGCCGCTGTCATGAACTGAACCACAATCGCCGGGGAATCAATCACTCAGCGCTCGCAGTACAGTCTAGGCTGTACTCTGGAGCTCAGGTGAGAGCTCCGGAGTGCAATGCAGGTACCTGAATCCAGGCCAGGAATTACTGGAGATTCCTCCGGTAGCCAGTCCGACGCTGCTCGCAAGTGTGACTCTGGCCTTACAAGCCTTCAATCCATGGAGTCTGTCAATTTCCTAATCTGTTGATCAACTTTTTGGGATGCACCAACCAAAAAGTTGAAGTGGAGGTCTGTGCCTCTGTTTCTGTAAGGATATTAACAATCTTTGACTTTTCAGAGTCAGTTAAACCTCTTTTTTGGCTCATTTTGTCTGAGGAAAACAAGTTGCCTAACTATTATGCACATCTTGATAAAGGGTTTTTATATCCCTAGACCTTACTATCCCTTAATACACAAATACACATCACATAATATACTCCAAACCAACAAGTTTATACCGCTTGAAGTTAAAAAATATGTATTCAAATGATGATATGGTCAAAATACTCACCTAAAAATTGTGCACAGGGTGTTTTGACCATTTAGATTATTATTAGGGATGATCAAATACCTCAAATATTCGGCTTTGCGAATATTTGCCAAATAGGTCGCCGCTATTCGACTATTCGCGAATATTGGATGCGCAATGTAAGGGGTACTTTGCACACTACGACATCGCAGCTGCGATGTCGGTGGGGTCAAATCGAAAGTGACGCACATCCGGCGTCGCTGTCGATATCGAAGTGTGTAAATCGTTTTTGATACGATTAATGAGTGCAAAAGCGTCGAAATCGTATCATCGGTGTAGCGTCGGTCATTTTCATAATTTCGGAAGGACCGATGTTATGATGTTGTTCCTCGTTCCTGCGGCAGCACACATCGCTGTGTGTGAAGCCGCAGGAGCGAGGAACATCTCCTACCTGCGTCCTGCGGCTCACACCGGCTATGCGGAAGGAAGGAGGTGGGCGGGATCTTTACGTCCCGCTCATCTCCGCCCCTCCGCTTCTATTGGCTGCCTGCCGCATGACGTCGCTGTGATGCCGCACAACCTGCCCCCTTAGTAAGGAGGCGGTTCGCCGGCCAGAGCGACGTCTCAGGGCAGGTAAGTCCGTGTGAAGCTGCCGTAGCGATAATGTTTGCTACGGCAGCTATAACACAATATCGTATGTGCGACGGGGGCGGGGACCATCACGCTCGGCATCGCAAGCATCGGCTTGCGATGTCATAGTGTGCAAAGTACCCTTTAGTCTAACAACTATTCGGCTTCCCATAGACTTACATTGCGCATCGAATATTCGCATAGCGGCGACCTATTCGTAGGATATTCTCAAAGCCGAATATTTGAGGTATTCAGTCATCCCTAATTATTATATAATCATAGTCAATAGATTTTCTAAAGAGCTATGTGGATGTGTGTAAAGAATAACGAGTAAACTTAACTAGAGACGCCTGTCGAGTGCTGCTCATACATAGAAATTACAATAGGATCTAATGATGTGTAACAATGAATGATTTTTTATCTTGAAAAATATATTTACAAAAGTAAACATATTTATTATATACACTTATATAGCGCTGTTAATTCCACAGCGTTTTACATACATCATCATCACTGTCCCCATTAGGGCTCACAATCTAAATTCCCTATCAGTATGTACATGGAGTGTGGGAGTAAACAGGAGTACCTGGAGGAATCCCACACAAACATAGTAAGTAGATGCAAACTCCTCATAGATGGTGTTCTTGGTGGGATTTGAACCCAGGACCCCAGTGCTGTAAGACTACAGTGCTAAGCACTGAGCAATCCTACTACAAGAGCATTTATCTTTCTTTTAACATCTATGTGGTGGTATGTTTTTTATTCTTAGAACAAACAATGGTTTTTAAGCAGAATTTTAAGGCACATATACAATAGTTCACAATATTTTAGCATAATTTTGCCCTAAACCTACATCATATTTTCACATGAGTCCAAATCAAACACATGTCTCAATTATATTAGATGTTATCACTTTTTAAATGAGTAAAATTATCCAATATTACACGTTTGTGAAATGCAAACTAATATAACATTTTTGGATTAGACGTTAATTTAAAGGTGAAATTATACTGAGTCTGGTGTTTTAAATCAATGGTATTGCATTCCGGTATGAGCCGGTGACCTGTTTTATTGAAATAACAAGGATCTATCAAAGTCTGATCTACGTAACAAGTTTGTGAATGTGTATAATAGTGTGAAGAAATTAGATTTTTGAGGATCTCAGAAGAGTTGCTGGTGGAAAAGAGTTGTTGAGCGAAATGGAAAAGGTTACAAAACTATCTCTAAAGAATTTGGTCTCCACCAATGCACAGTCAGGCAGATTGTTTAAACATGAAGGAAAGTCAAGTTGATTATCATGCTCTCCAGAAGTGGTGAACCAACAAAGTTCATTCCAAGAGCAAGGCATGTAGTAGTCCACAAGGTCAAAAAACAAACCCAAAGCAACCTCTAAGTGTCACGAATCCTCTATGCAGAGCATCTTGCCTTTGGAGATGCTCTGCTGCAATTTCCTGAGTTACTGAGGTAGCAACTTGATTGATAGCGCAGGATTCCATGTTGGTGCTGATTACTCAGGAGTTCCTCCTTCCTTGTAATTGCTCAGGCTTCTTTACTGAGCATGCTCACCCAAAACCTTGCCAGCTGTATGCTCTGGTTGTGCAGTTGTGCAGTTGGTTTGTGTCTCTGTTAGTGCCCTAATCTTTGTTTTCTGACCCTGGACTGTTATGTGACTACTCTCTGCCTGCTGCCTGTTTCTGTCCTGACATCCTGCCTTTTGACCTCAGATCATTACTTGACCCCATCTCTGATTTCTCCCTGGACCAATTCCATGCTCTCCTGTATTGCTGACCCTCGGATTGTGATCCTACTATGCCTCTATTTACTCCTTGTGCTCATACGTGTCCTCCCATTACTAGACCCCGGCTTTCCTGACTACTCTTCCACCCGTACTACCCGAAAGTAGTGACGGGCATTACACTAAGCAATTAAAGTCCTACCTCTCAATAGCTAATGATAATGTTCTTGGGGCTACCATAAGGATGACACTGAAAACTATGGTGTGCATGGTAGAATTGCAAAAAGAAAGCCACTGCTCTTTAAAAAGAATATTGCTGCTTTACCAAACATCATCTGTACAAGCCAGAAGTCTATTAGAACAATGTTTTGAAGATGGATGAGACCAAAATAAATCTTTTTAGGGTAAATGAAGAAGTACAAGAATTGCTGGGAAAAAGAAAAGCACTACATTACAGCACAAACATCCTATTCCATAAATGTTCCAAATCATCTCTAAAATGTAAAATGATGATTTGGGCATGTTTTGCTGCATCTGGGCCAGGATGACCAGCACATTCCAAAGAAAAATGTCAATACATCAGCTGTCTATCAAGGGAAAGTGGGCTATGCAGCAAAACAACAACCAACACACTCAATTTTACTACTGAATGGTTAAGGAAGAAGGGAAGTAAAGTTATGGAATGGCCAAATCAAACTCGTGACCTTAATGCTGTGGAAATATTGTAAAAGGACCTGAAGTGAGTAGTTTATGGGAGAAAAACCTAGCACCATAACAGACTTGAAGCTATTTTGTATTGAGGAATGGGCTAAAATAGGTCACACCAGAACGAAAAGCAAAGGCTCACAAACAATTACTATACAGACATACTGGAACATTTTTCCCATTTATAATATGACAAAATGTAATATTTTCTACTCTTTTTTTTATTTGGTTCTATTTATCTGCTTTTAGGACTTATATGAAAATGTCATGTACTGTTAGATAAAATGTATGCAGAAATATGGGAAATTCTGAATGTTTCACAAGCTTTCAATCACCACTGTAAACGAATGGCAAGTACTTCTGAACTGCTACAGACTATAAACTTCCAGGCAGTCCACACTATACTCTGCACTGACCATTTAAAAAGTTAATGCAGTTTAAGCAGCTTGTACGAGATCATGCAGCTGTGACAGTGTGAATCCGAGTGTCAGACACAGCCAGACTCCGCATAGAGAAGATAAACATGGTTTGATACCATGTTTACATTCTACATGTTTGTATACACAGAACTCAACCAGCGATTGTGTACAAATTACGAAGTACTGATGGCACTTCCTTCTCTGAACTAAGCAGTCATGTAATCACTGGGATTAGAGAGAGAAAAGGGGCTGCTGAGTCCTAAGAGTCACATTTAACTATGCAGCCAAGAGGCTAAATTTTCCCTATAACATACCAGCCAAATACAGGGGAGATCAGCAATAAAAAGAACGTGTTATCTTAAAATGCTGAACAAAGGTATTTCAATAGCTCATAAGTTGCACATTGTGTGAAATAAATGAAAAAATAAATAAAAAACAAACACAAATATAATATTATTAATAATAATAATAATAATAATATTATAGTAAAATGTTAAATATAGATAAGTATTTCCTGTTTTTCTTTACATTTCCCTCCAATATAAACGACAAAAAACTTAGTATAAAAAGTTCAAAAAAATTAAGTACAAAGTATTGCAAAGTAAAGGGGTAAAAAATATATAACTATCTGAAAGGGAAAAATTAAGCAATAAAAGCACATATGCTATAAAACCCAAAAATATGCCTGGTCAGAAATGGGGTAAAATGGCTCAGTCCTGAATGGGTTAAACTTACTATACTGTATGTAAATTATGTTATTTCACATTATTTTTGTCACAATCTTAATCATTTTAGTCTGGTGTTTGATACACGTTTAGGTTTAAACAAATATTCACTTTGCTACTAGTAAAGTAGTTAAATTGTACAGTGGTTACAGTACACATATATTTAATCATTTCAGCGGAATATCCTAGATACTGAATACAGACAATCATTGCAACCCTATTTTTTCTTTTTGCTTCTTTAACATTGAGAAATAACTGATTTCACATCTAGAAAGGAAAGGAGGAAGCGCATTTCATTCAACCTAGAAGCATACTGTTTTCTAAACATTAAAATTCAGTAATTGTTAAGACAGGAAATATTACATCCAAGCAGTATATGTACTTTACCAGTGTGAAAGTCATTACTGATAATTTGGCTGACAAATCAAACATATACATGAGCCAGCAGTAGAAAATCACAGGGGGTAAGTAGCACAGCTGAAAAAAAAGAGTGTAAAATAATACTGCTACGCAGCTAAAAATAAACTACAGAGTATCAGATCTTAGAAAACATAACATATTTTCTTGAAGAATCGAAATATAAGACAGCAAGGGGAATTCTTTTCCAAACTGTCCTACTTTTATCCAAGAGATCTAAAGAAGTAAAATGAAAATTTCCTGGCATCCCGGGGCATTAAAATAATCTGTGTCTTCTTGTGAAACCACATTGGTAAAAGCATGGAACAGAAGGCCTTTGAGAACTCTGCTGTAACATTAAGAAGCATTTCCCCCAGGAAACAAACCTTTGTTTATTTGCTGAGAACTTTACTGCTGATTTCTGAAGAATAGAACTTCCTTGGTGAAGGCAGCAGCCAAAATACTGACAATTATAAAATATTCTACTCTAGCCTTGCTTTAATGCATCTTACTGTGAAAGATACAGCTGAAACCATGAAGTTTGAAATGAAATGTGCTATTTTAATTCATGGTAGTTAATTTTTTTTTATGGGTAAATGAAGTGACTTTACTTTTAAATGGATATAAGTGACCACTGCATTGGTAAACCTTAACGCGCCACTCACATCAGTGGTATTTTGCCGGAAAGCCGGACCCGGCACAAATGTGTTCCAGTTCCATTCATCTACAATGGCAAGATGCAGATGCGTGCGGCATACACAACCGCATGTGACCGCATGTTGTTGCGCTCCCATTGCAAATTAATGGAACTGAAACGCATTTGTGCCGCATCCTGCTTTCCGGCAAAATACCGCTTTATTTGGGTATTGTCAAGCAGTGACTACCAGGGTTCTTCCAGATAAAATGTAACTCCTGGCAAGTGCTGCAACACACAAGTTACATAGGGAGCATAATACAGCAGTGAACCCTAGCACTAGAGAGAGGGGAGTGGGGGTCGCCTCCTGCCACTCACCTGAGGCTGACCCCTTCACTCCTTAGTATCCCTATATGGGTTCTTCCCCCATGGCTGATCACGTGCCTAAGCCCTTGCTTGCCCTGAACTCACCCTGGCTAGTGAGAAATCCAGTAAAAGCACTAGCCTTACCACTGCAATAATGCAACACAAGGGAAGGAAGACAGACAGGGGGAAAATAGGCACAAAAGGAAAACACTCCAAGTGCCTCCAATGCAGCTAAACACCACAGCTGCAACTGTCATGACTCCTCTGCTTTTTCTAGAGACTAGCTCCTTCCAAAGTGATCAGCATAAGAATGAAGATTCTATAACAGATGTAAGGTACATTACTTTTCCCAAAAGGGCTGCCCCTGGAATTAAGGCTATAAAGGAAAGCTTCTGTCATGATCCAGGACCAGGATTCTCTGCTCCAAAGTTTCCCAGACCCAGCCTGGTCATGTGAGGGGTTTACTCCCATCAGCCTTGTTCTGGTTTCAAGAAACACTATATCTGGTCTCTGCAATTGCATCCTGGTGCTGGTTATAATTTTGCTCTGCAGCCTGTGACTAGCACGGGTGAGAATTCCTTTGTGATCTGACTCCTTGTTACTGTGCCCTGTCCTGTACCCTTCCCCGCTCGTCCATCTGTCCCAGGCCCTGACTTCCCGCTCGTGTCTATTTGTAGTTCCCTCTGCATACCTGATCTCCCGACTTCTAACTTGGTTCTGTTTTCTAACTTGGTTTTGATCCTCCCTTTGCAGTGACTCGACTTTCCTGGCTTTAGACTCTGACTGTTTGACTACTCTTTTGCCCCTGTTGGTTCACCTGTTAACTGCCTTCTGAATTTACTCTGCTGTACTTCAGTTGCCTTTCTGTTATTGTGTTACTTTGTCTCTCCTTCACTACTCTGCTGCCACCTAGTGGGGAATACTCTGTACTATGTCCTACCAACCCTTTGTACAGCGTGACAGCATCCTTAACCCCTACAGAACTAAAATGAAGTAGATTTCATTCAAAGGCAAGTAGTGAATCTGCGAGCAATAAGGCGTTGTGATCCTCTGATCCCAGACTTGCCAGCTTTCTCCTCAGAGCGTGATACACTCATGATGGGTATGTTTCACATTCAGCAAAAAGGTATAGAAATTGTAAAGTGAAGCAAATAACAAATTATCTCTAAAATGACACCAATAAGTAATCAATAGGTAACTCTATTGTATGTTCAAGTTTTAGCCCTCAAATCAGTTTTTCTGTTTTGTATTATATTTTAAGTCTCATACTCATGTATAGGGCCATACTTACTGTCTAATTGTGGCCAAAGACTGGCTGGATCAGCCACATGCAAATATAGTTAATACTTTTTTGAAAGCCTGGAAAACCCTTTTAAGAGGTTTAACTCTTGAAGTAAAGAGTATTGTTTGGGACTTGTTGGTTTAAGAGAAGAGAAGAAAAGCTGCACAGAAACTTAAAAAGCACACGCAATAAAGAATAAATAGATTTATTAAATAGCAAAATGACAGGGAATGTATATGATGATCTTGAAAAATCCCCTTGCATCGGGCACAATTAAATGTCGACAATGATATCCCAATGGTTGGAAAAAGACGTAATCTATATAGGTGAAATGAGGTTCAAATACAGGTGTGGAAAATGCAGCTCAAGTACAACTAAAGTAGATAAATAAATGAGTTAGCAGTAAATATGAATGTATACAAGTAGAAAATAAGGTAATTGCCACTATACATTTGCCCACATCATTTCAATTATTTAATAATCCACCTTTTTCCGTATTGGTAAATTCAGTTTGGCACTTTCCAATTTCCTAAAAGGCTTACCCAAGTCACTTCAACAAGTATTGTTTCAGCAAGTACCTACCAACTGCTTTCTGTCGATGGGTGTCTGAGTCGACTAACCCCCTTCAGCCTCAGCCTGTTTTCTCCTTCCACACCAGGGCAAATTTTACAATTCTGTCCATTGTCAATTTATCAGCTAATAACTGTGGAATCCTTCAACAGGTCCTAGTGAGTCATAATCTGTGTTAGGGTACTTTCACACTTGCGTTCAGCGCAGTCCGTCACTATGGAGAATAGCGCAGTCCATTAATGCACTGCACTATTCTCCATAGACTTGTATGGACGACGCACTGTAATGCAAGTGTCAGCATTGCATCCGCTGGACGACGCAGCGTCGTTATTTTGATGCTGCGTCGGGCGGAAGGAACGCAGCATGTAACGTTTTTTTGAGCAGCGCAATCCGTAGGATTTCACTGCGCATGTTTTTTTTTTTTGTTTTTTTTTTAAATCACATATACTTTATTTTGTCTCACGGTGGCCGAACGTTCAGCTGAGCGCCTGGCCGCCGGCATGTGAGAGCGCTCAGCTGAGCGCCCGGCCGCCGGCATATGAGAGCGCTCAGCTGAGTGCCCGGCCGCCGGCATGTGAGAGCACTCAGCTGAGCGCCCGGCCGCTGGCATGTGAGAGCGATCAGCTGAGCACCCGGCCACCGGCATGTGAGAGCACTCAGCTGAGCGCCCGGCCGCCGGCATGTGAGAGTGCTCAACTGAGCGCCCGGCAGCCGGCATGTGAGAGCGCTCAACTGAGCGCCCGACAGCCGGCATGTGAGAGCGCTCAGCTGAGCGCCCGGCCGCCGGCATGTGAGAGCGCTCAGCTGAGCGCCCGGCCGCCGGCATGTGAGAGCGCTCAGCTGAGCGCCCGGCAGCCGGTTTTTGAGAGCGATCAGCTGAGCGCCCGGCCACTGGGTGATCAGCTGATCTTTCAGAATAGTCTGCTGCCGGTAAAACTGTAAAGAAGAAAAAAAAAATGTAAAAAAAAAAA
The DNA here is from genome assembly GCF_048569485.1 of Anomaloglossus baeobatrachus. Taxonomy (NCBI): domain Eukaryota; kingdom Metazoa; phylum Chordata; class Amphibia; order Anura; family Aromobatidae; genus Anomaloglossus; species Anomaloglossus baeobatrachus. The sequence goes on from NC_134355.1 coordinate 370,413,684, forward strand.
TAAAAAAGCTTTCCGTTGTTTTGTACGATCAGTTGCATCCATCACACAACACAATGCTACGGAAGCCGTCCAACGCAAGTGTGAAACTAGCCTTACAGTGACACATTGTATTTATGTAGTGGTACATTTAGGACAATATTTTTTGTGCTTGTAAAAATATCATAAATTTGGCGAAAATTTCAAAAATTTCCCAATTTTCAAAATTGTAATTTTTATGCGCTTAAACTGGGAAGTTATGTCACACAAAATAAATAACATTTACCACGTCTACTTTACATCAACATCATTTTTAAAACATTATTTTTTATTTTTGTTCCAAAGTTAGAAAGGTTAAAACTTAAGATTATCAGCAATTTCTCATTTTTCCAACAAAATTTTAAAAAATCCATTTTTTTAGGGACCACATCACATTTCAAGTGACTTTAAGGGGCCTATATAACAGAAAATATCCAAACATTACAGTATTTTAAAAACTGCAGCCCTCAAAGTGCTCACAGCCACATTCACTAAGTTTATTAACCTTTTATGTGCTTTACAGGAATTAAAGCAATGTGGAAAGAAAATTTTACATATTCTCACAAAAATATTGCTCTAGCCCAAAATTTAGCATTTTCACTAGGAAAAAATGGACCATACAATATGTTCTGCAATTTCTCTTGAGCAGGCCAATACCCCATATATGGTGAAAAACTATTGTTTGGGTGCTTGGCAGGGCTCAGAAGGGAAAGAGCGCCTTTTAGCTTTAGGAACGCAAAATCAGTTGGAATAGATAGTGGAAGTGTTTGCAGAGCCCCTGAAGTACCTAAATAGTAGAAACCCCTTACAAGTGATGTTATTTTGAAAACTATACACCTCAAGGAATATATCTAGATGTGTGGTGAGTACCTTGAACCCAAAGGCGCTTCACAGAATTTTGTAGCATTGAGCTATGAAAATAAAAAAATCAATTTTTTTAATTTTTTTTATTTTAGCCCAAAAATGTTTATTTTCACAAGGGTAACAATTAAAATTGGACCCCAAAATTTGTTGTGCAATTTCTTCTGGGTACACTGATACCCAATATGTGGTGGGAAACTACTGTTTGGGTGAAATGCAAAGCTCAGAAGGGAAAGGCCACCATTAGACTTTTGTAATGCAAAATTGGCTGTAATCAATAGCGGACACCATGTTGTGTTTGCAGAGCCCCTGATGTGCCTAAACAGAGGAAGGCCTCAACAAGTGACCTCATTTTGAAAACTAAACCCATCAATGAAGTTATTTAGAAGGGTGGTGAGTACCTTGAACCCACAGGTGTTTCACAGAATTTTATAATGTTGAGCCGTGAAAAAATATAAAATATATTTTTTTCCACAACATGTTGATTTTCCCCAAATTTTTTCTTTTCACGAGGAAAAAATGGGCTGTCTACTTAGTTTTACAATTTCTCCTGAGTAAGCCAATACCCCATATGTGGTGTCAAACTATTGTTTGATTGTACGTCAGGGCTTGGAATGGAGGAAGCATCATTCGAGTTTTGAAGCGCAAAATTGTTGGAAGAAACTAGTGGACACTATGTCACATTTGTAGAGCCCCTGATGTGCCTAAACATTGAAAAACCCCACAAGTGACCGCATTTTGGAAACTACTCCCCTGAAGGAATTAATTTAGAAGTGTGCCGAGTACCTTCGTCCTCCAAGTGCTTCACAGAGCCATAAAAATTAAAAAATAAATTTTTCCCACAAATATGTTGCTTTTGCCCCAAATTTTCCATTTTCTCAAGGCTAAGAGAAGAGACTGCAAAACATGTACAGTGCATTTTCTCTTGAGTGCAACAATAGCCCAAATGTGGTGGAAAACAACTGTTTGGGCACACGGCACAGCTCGGTAGGGAAGGAACACCATTTTATAGTGCAGATTTTGCTGTTATGGTGCCAGAAAAGCAAAATCCCCCAGAAATTACCCCATTTTACAATCAACACCTCTCAATGAATTCATCTAGATTAAGTGATCATATTTACACTGCGGGTGTGTCACAGAATTTTATACTATTGGGTGGTGAAAAAGAAATTATTACACTTTTACCACAAAAATGTGTTTTAGCTCCAGATTTTACATTTTCACACAAGGAAAGGGGTAAAAATGACAAAAAAAATTGTTACACAATTTCTCATGAATGTGACATTACTTCTGTGGCTGATCAGTACTGCTCTGCCACATGTTGTGACTTGGTAGGGAAGGAAACTATTGGACTTTTGGGGAATACATTTTCATATAATAGTTTGAGGAGTCCATTAAAAGAGTCCCTAAGTGGCATAAATGCAGAATGTCCCCTTAAGTGACATAATTTTATAAATTACACTCTCTTGGGATTTATTCACAGGTGTAGTGGCAATTTTGACTCTGTGGGGTTTTTTCAAGAAACAAAGTTGTTGAGTGAAAATTGCAAATCTGCCATTGTAGTGGCCAATACATTGTGTTCAGCTCCTACTTCTGGAGTTATGGACCTAATAAATTTTGTGGACTCTTATTGCTACGGTACTGACATGTGGATGTTAGCTTCAGTTTTGAAACACTATGGGGTAGAGATGAGTAAAACTGTTTGGTTCATGTTCGCCAAATTCAAATTGGTATGAGCCTTGGCCGATTCTTTCGGGCTCGGCTTACCGAACAATTTACTCAAAAGATGTCAATGTTTAGTAAATGTTCATTTGCAGAAAACCCACTCCTGGCCCCATCACGGACATGTCAAGTATTGACATGGCTGTAATTGGCTAGGGAAATCACTGTAAAAAAGGAAGAAAAGGGTTAAAGCACGACATACTTACCGAGTCTCTCCACGTCGTAAGTGCTCCTGCAGCTGTACTTCCGGGGCCACTGATTAGCCCTCATCCATATTTACTGTTTTCCCCACTCAGCGGCATCTCTGATTGGCTGCAGTCAGACCCAGCCCCCAGACAGCATTTGTGATTGGTTGGAATCACAGACCCTGTTTGCGAGTCTATATTGTGGTATAAAATAAATAAATAAAATAGCGTAAGGTCCCCCATCTATTGATACCAGCACAGATAAAGCCCAAAACGACAGGCTGCAGGCCCCAGCCATGAGCTTATCTTGGCTGTTTATCAAAATAGGAGGAACCGCATGCAGTTTTTTTATAGAAAAATATTTAAATAAATAATGTTTAAAAATGAAGTGCGGTCCCCCCAATTTTGATACCCAGCCAAAATAAAGCCCAACAGCTGGAAGCTAGTATTCTCAGGCTGGGGAGAGCCATGCTTATTGAGTCCCTAAGCCTAAAAATAGCCTGCAGCTACCCAGAATTCTTGCATCCATTAAATGTCACAGTCCCGGAACTTTACCCAGCTCTTCCCAGTTGCCCTGATGCGGTGGCAATCGGGGTAATAAGGGGTTGATAACAGCTCACAGCTGCCACTAAGCCCTAGATTTGAAATGGTAGGCATCTATGAGACTCCCCATTACTAATCTGTAAGTGAAAAAAAATAAACACAAACACCGAAAAATCCTTTGTTTGAAATAAAATACTAAAAACACCCTTTTTACCACCTTATTAGCCCCCGAAAGACCCATGTCTGATTTACGCCATGCAAGGTCCAACAATGATTCAAGCTCTGCTACATTTGAAGGCATAGCGAGCAGCCATAGTCTGCTATGGACTTCAGGCAGAGCAGAGACTGAGCCCCAGCGATGAGCAGTGGCATCACTCGGGTTATTTGCAGTCACAGCTGGAGGTTCCCACGGCCTTTCACCTGTAACTGCAGGTAACCTGACCTCAGGGAACCTCAGTAAACTCTCACTGAGTTCACAAACCTGCATCTTCAGGCAAAAAACTGTTTTTGCCAAGAGATGCAGATTTGGTGCTGAAATTTCTACATCATATTCCTATTGCAATAGTGATCCTGTTGCAATAGTGATCCAAATTGTTTTGCCATGAGGTGAAGATTGGGTGTAGGAATATGATGTAAAAATTTCAGCACCAAATCTGCATCTCTTGACAAAAAAATGCACAAAAATGGTTTCAGCGCAGTTTTTTCCAGGAGGTCCAAATTTGGTACTGAAATGTCTGCACCAGATTTCAGCATCAAATTTGCACCTCCTGGAAGAAAACTGCACCAAAACAGAGCCAAAACCATTTTTTGTATTTTTTTTTGCCAAGAGATGCAGATTTGGTGCTGAAATTTTTACACCATATTCCTGCACCCAAGCTAAATCTCCTGGCACAAAAAGTATTACTACCGCATCATATTGCCATGAGGTGTAGATTGGGTGCAGTAATATGATGTGGAAATTTCAGCACCAAATCTGCATCTCTTGGAAAAAAAACACAGTTGTCTGCCAGGAGATGCAGGTTTGTGAACTCAGTGAGAGTTCATTGAGGTCCTCTGATGTCTGGTTACGTGCGGTCACATTTTGAGGGCCATGGGCACCTCCAGCTCTGAACGCAACTGACCTCAGGGATATCACCGTTGATTGCTGCAGCTCAGTCTCTACCTGAAGTTACAGCAAGCATCATGTTCTATGTCCGCGCGCTGTGCCTTCAGATGTAGCAGAACTGGAATAGTCATGAGATCTAGTGTAGATTACATCGGACCTGGGTTTTAGGGGGTTAATATTGTGGTGAAAGAGGGTGCTTTTTTTAATTTTAAAATACATCAAATAAATTTTGCTTTTCCAGAACGTTTGTGTTATTAGTAACGTAGGAACACCCTATATTTCCATTGACAGATTAAAAGACCCGAGTGGGAACTTGTTTTTTTTTTGTTTTTTTTGTGGATTCAGTTGAAGCTTTTATTGGGAATATGTCACTTAAGATTTTGGACCACATTTATCTGAGCTCTACGCTAATCACTTACTTCAGGATTTTCATGTAAATCTCCTAATGACGTGAATCCCCAAAGGATCTCCAAAGGATCCTTTCACTAAGATGAGGCAACAGAATTACTCTGGACTCTGTCTGCCCTCTGTTCACCAGTATCCATCTTTTCAGAACTGCACAAAACTGTGGTCGACAATGCTTTTATACGCACTTAAAAAGATGGACACTGCTGGATCATAAGCCAGAGAGAGTCCAAAGTGACTATCTCCACCCTTTTAAAGTGAATGTTCCATTAGGGGTTCTGTCTAAATCGCTTCTTTTAGTGACTTACTTGGAACTCCCAGTGTAAGCGCTCAGCATAGAGAGTAGGGTAAATGTGAGCTGAGCTTAACTGCGAGTTTTGGGAGGCAGAATAAATAAAATGAATAACTTAATTGGTTAGACAGCTATATTCTTTGGGTCACTGTGAATTTATTGTGAAGCAGGAAAGGGTATGGTGATTAATGGGAGCTATATCCCTCCTAGCATGTGCTCTGTGTACTGGTGAGCAGAAGGAAAAGGTTAATTCTGGCCTCTATGTAGACTGGTATGTCCTGGACTTTTTGCAGAGCTAAATGCCAAGCTGGACTTTATTTTCATTTTTGTGTTACCTGCTCTGAATTAAGACTGTTTACTTATGTCTACGCAGTATGTGTGATCAAAACACTGACCCCTTTTGGACCGTAAACCTGTCTTTGCTTCTTTACTGGATCCCTAACATCGCCTACCAGAGCTTAATATCTACAAAAGTCATACTAGAATTATACATATATATATATATATATATATATATATCTGAGTTGAGGATACCGGGCACCGCTGAATCCTGTGTGGCTGACAAGCTGTGCTTCCACCTGGGTGCGTGTCCCAAAGAAAAGGCAATACAAAATCCACGATGTAGATATGAAAAGGTCGCACTCCAAGTCAGGGAAAAGGAATTTCGTTTATTCCATGATCACATCACAGGTACAGGTAGTGAGGGAGGGTGAGGGTGTGCCACGCCGGACGACGGCGGCCGTTTCGCAAGTAGTCTTGCTTCTACGGGTCCAATGCATACAATAGTGCTGCATCCGCCCTTAAATAACAGGTGATACGGGTGCAGCATTTTGTTGCGTGAATAATAGTGCAATTAAAAACACATTACCAGCTGCAGATACAAATAGTGGACATAGAAGCTTATTATGCATTAATGTCAAAGCATAAAACATATGCAATCCAGTACATACATGGATATAATTAATCAGGTAAAATACTTCTTTTTATGCAAACTGTCTTAGGACATCAAGAGGAAAGAGAGAAAGGAGAATAAATAATTTCTATTATATCTGGTAGAAAGAATAAATAATTCCCATGATATCTGGTAGAAAAAGGGTTGTCAATTGTTACCAGAATGTAAACCAGCACTATAAGAACACTGACAAGTCATTTTTGTCATTTAGGCCGAGGGGACCAAGGGCATTCAAGTCTATAATTAATCTGGATTCTTTTCTAAGTAAGGAACGATGGGTATCTCCTCCTGTGGGACAGGGGTTAATTTTCATTACCCCAGCAAACCTCAGAAGACGTGGATTTCCACTATGGCAATCTTGCATATGAGCAATTAAACGAGGTGAGCCTATCCCAGAAGTTATAGACTTGAAATGTTCCCTAAATCTGACATATAGAGGGCGAATTGTTTTGCCTATATAATATCTCTGACATGGACAGAAGATCACATATACGAGATAGTTAGACTTGCAAGTAATAAGATCATTTATCTTGAACAGCTCATTACCGATTTTTAGAGAATCTCCTGTGCAGTGATATTCACAGAAGGGGCAGTCGCCGCACCTGCGATTTCCTTTAATCTTATTGCGGTCTAACCAAGTACCTGGTTTTGAAGTGGTAATGCGATTATCAACAAGTATATCTCCTATGTTCTTACATCTCCTATATGAAATTAAGGGGCCTTCATTTGTCATCTCATGAAGATCTTTATCCTTATTAATTAGATGCCAATGTTTTTTTATGCTCGATTTGATAGCATCATACATAGAATTAAATTTGAAGTTAAAAACGCATCTATTTGAACTTGCATTTTTCGAAGTGGCAAGTATTTTATTATTTTTATTTCCATCTTTTTTCTTATTTTCTTTGATTTTATTTTTATTTTTATGATCGTAATTTAGAGATTTTTCAAGGGCCAGATTGATCACAGATACGGGATAGCTGCGTTCTAAAAGACGTTTTTTTAGATCTGCTGCTTGATGCAGAAAGGTCTCAGAATTATTATGTATTCTTCTAAGGCGCAAAAATTGACTGTAAGGGAGGGCTCTCTTTGTATGGGAGGGATGCGCGCTATTGAAGTGAAGTAATGTATTCACTGCAGTAGGTTTCCTATATATCTGTCTCTCAAGACTGCAGCACTAAAGTTCCTACAATCACAAAAAGACATCATTATTCGTAGGGCGGACAAGGGGGGCGCCACTGTTCTTTTAACAAAAGCAGCCTATATACAAGAAGCTAATAGGCAACTTCAGGATATAAGAGTTTACAAAAAACTGTCTAGCGATCCAACTTGGTCGTTTGTTCAGAAACTTAGAAGTTTTCTGCATAAATATGTGAGTTTGGGTATCATCACTAAAAAAACCGCAGAAAAACTACTTCCTCTATATCCGAAAAAACCGCATTGGTATTATTTGCCAAAAATTCACAAGAACAGTGCCTCCCCCCCTGGCCGCCCTATTGTGGCAGGAATAGGTTCAGTAACAGAACCTCTGTCACATTACCTGGAGTGGTTACTAAAACCATTACTCGCTCGTATCCCCTCATTCTTAAAAGATACGGGAGACCTGCTAAAAATGCTTGACAATTTTCAATGGCAGAAAGGGTTCTCGCTTGCCTCTCTGGATATCGAGAGTCTGTACACCCGTATCCCACAGGATCAGGGTGTACAGACTATCAGGAGAGTTTTGCTGAACTTTAATCAGGATCCAATCTTGGTGGATTTTATTACCGAGGCTTTAAGCTTCGTGTTGCATCACAATGCATTCAAATTCGACGATCAGTGGTACCTGCAATGTGGGGGTACCGCGATGGGTACCCCCACAGCATGTACCTTTGCAAATCTCTTTCTGGCGGCATTCGAAGACGATTTCATCTATAGTCTAAATAATCCATATCTGAAACACATAAAAAAATATGCCAGATATATGGACGATGGCCTCTTTGTATGGGATGGTTCTGCGCTAGAATTTGAGAACTTTGTGTCATATTTAAATGACAACAATTCCTATAATATGTACTTCACATATACCTTCGGTAACCAAAAACTTGACTTTTTGGACGTTACACTCAGTGTATCGGACGGGGTTATTGAGAGACAGATATATAGGAAACCTACTGCAGTGAATACATTACTTCACTTCAATAGCGCGCATCCCTCCCATACAAAGAGAGCCCTCCCTTACAGTCAATTTTTGCGCCTTAGAAGAATACATAATAATTCTGAGACCTTTCTGCATCAAGCAGCAGATCTAAAAAAACGTCTTTTAGAACGCAGCTATCCCGTATCTGTGATCAATCTGGCCCTTGAAAAATCTCTAAATTACGATCATAAAAATAAAAATAAAATCAAAGAAAATAAGAAAAAAGATGGAAATAAAAATAATAAAATACTTGCCACTTCGAAAAATGCAAGTTCAAATAGATGCGTTTTTAACTTCAAATTTAATTCTATGTATGATGCTATCAAATCGAGCATAAAAAAACATTGGCATCTAATTAATAAGGATAAAGATCTTCATGAGATGACAAATGAAGGCCCCTTAATTTCATATAGGAGATGTAAGAACATAGGAGATATACTTGTTGATAATCGCATTACCACTTCAAAACCAGGTACTTGGTTAGACCGCAATAAGATTAAAGGAAATCGCAGGTGCGGCGACTGCCCCTTCTGTGAATATCACTGCACAGGAGATTCTCTAAAAATCGGTAATGAGCTGTTCAAGATAAATGATCTTATTACTTGCAAGTCTAACTATCTCGTATATGTGATCTTCTGTCCATGTCAGAGATATTATATAGGCAAAACAATTCGCCCTCTATATGTCAGATTTAGGGAACATTTCAAGTCTATAACTTCTGGGATAGGCTCACCTCGTTTAATTGCTCATATGCAAGATTGCCATAGTGGAAATCCACGTCTTCTGAGGTTTGCTGGGGTAATGAAAATTAACCCCTGTCCCACAGGAGGAGATACCCATCGTTCCTTACTTAGAAAAGAATCCAGATTAATTATAGACTTGAATGCCCTTGGTCCCCTCGGCCTAAATGACAAAAATGACTTGTCAGTGTTCTTATAGTGCTGGTTTACATTCTGGTAACAATTGACAACCCTTTTTCTACCAGATATCATGGGAATTATTTATTCTTTCTACCAGATATAATAGAAATTATTTATTCTCCTTTCTCTCTTTCCTCTTGATGTCCTAAGACAGTTTGCATAAAAAGAAGTATTTTACCTGATTAATTATATCCATGTATGTACTGGATTGCATATGTTTTATGCTTTGACATTAATGCATAATAAGCTTCTATGTCCACTATTTGTATCTGCAGCTGGTAATGTGTTTTTAATTGCACTATTATTCACGCAACAAAATGCTGCACCCGTATCACCTGTTATTTAAGGGCGGATGCAGCACTATTGTATGCATTGGACCCGTAGAAGCAAGACTACTTGCGAAACGGCCGCCGTCGTCCGGCGTGGCACACCCTCACCCTCCCTCACTACCTGTACCTGTGATGTGATCATGGAATAAACGAAATTCCTTTTCCCTGACTTGGAGTGCGACCTTTTCATATCTACATCGTGGAATATATATATATATATATATATATATTATGTTTTGCCACTTTCAAACAATAATCATTTTTTGCATCACTATAGGCTTCTTTATATTTTTGTTTCCAGTTATGTGCAGGCTTGTTTTTAGCGGGACTACTTGAATTTTTTATTGTGGGATTATTTGACGTTTTTATTGGTACCATTTCTGAGCACATAACATATTTTTGAAAGCTTCCTGTTAGAAAATAAAAAAAACAATTCAGGAATTTAATATTTTTTTATGCTATGCACTGTCTGGTACAATTGATAAGACAGAGCTTTATTCTTCCATTCAGTACAATTAGAGCGATACCACATTTATGTCATTTTTATGTTTTCCTTCTTTTACACAATAAAAATGTTATATTCTGAGATTTACATTTTTTTATTTTTCTGCTATCGGAGTTGAGTTGCAGCTTGTTTTTTGGGGGACAAGATAACATTTTTAGCAATACTATTTTTACTTACATATGACTTTTTGATCGCATTTTATTCCCCTTTTTATGCGGCAGTATGATAAAAAAGCATTGCTTGTTCACTGAAGGGGTTAACTAGAGTGACTGTTTTATAGATCAGGTTGTTCAGGGCATGGAGATACCAAATATGTGTTTTTTATTGTTACATAAATATACTGTACATATTTATTGGTATTTTTAAAATTATTTATTTATTTTGGGATTTTTTTTTTATTATTTTTTTACACTTTTTTTACTTAGTTCCTCTATGGGACTTTAACTTTTATGAGTCAGATCGCTAGTATAATGTATAGAAATGTGTAAACACTGCACATTACACTTGTCAGTATTACATTGACAGAATGCCTCTTAGACCATGCTGCTGGTAGGCAGGCACAGACTGGCAATTTGCCAAAGTGGGCAAATGCCCACTGGGCCAGCAGCTCTGAACTGCAAAGTGGGCCAAACTAGTGCTCAGAATCCCTGTGTGCGTGCATTAATGCGCTCACACTGATGGCAGCCACCGTGGAATGCTCTGGACTCTTTCTGTCTGGGTCTGGCCAATACCAGCACCAGAACATCTTTTTGTGGGCATAGTTCGTGCTCTGCTCACCAGCCCCAGGGATCCCGCTCCTTTGTAGGACTTATGCCAATTTCCAGACACACAATACCAGATGCCCAACACCCTACTCTGTGCTTGCTGCAACGCTTCATATTTCTCCCATCTCAGGGATCTGGGTGAATCTCAAGATGGAAACTTTTTTATGTATATACAGCAGTCACAGTATTACCTGTATTATAGACTGCTGTACGTACATTATACAGTTTGTACTGCTATTTATATACATTATACCACAACTGCTATATGTACATTACATAGGTAATACTGTGGCTGCTCCACAGCAGCTAAATTATCACCTACATAATGTAAATACAGCATCCACATTATCGACTACATAATGTACATAAAGCAGTCGCAATATCACCACTATAATGTATATAGACTGCTATATGAACCTTCTGTAGTTGATTCTGTGACTGCTGTATATACATTGCTGGCAGTCTATCAGAGAAAATAATTACCTCACCTTACAATTCCTTAAAAAAATGGGACAGTTGGCTATGCTTCAAGGTAAATACATTTTCTATAGAGACGTAACATAACAGTACATGTAATATATGGATATAGACCAGATCCAATGTCACCACCCTTACCCTTCCGCCATGTTCTGTTAAGTTATTGTATGATGTTATTTTGATTAATGTAAATAAGATATGTGATAATATATAATGATCAATGATCAAATGATATATATAATGATCAATAATATATAATGGTCAATATGATGTAATACTTGACATCATAAATCCAATAAAAAATGTATGTTTTAAAAAAGATAGTGCTGGCATTCACAGTATCAGTGCTGGCATTGACAGTATCACTTACATAAAGTATATACAGCAGCCACAAAATCAGCTATATAATGTATATACAGAAGTCACAGTATTACCTGTATAATGTAGATAGACTGCTTTATAAAGATTATGTAGGTGATATTGTGACTGCTATCACCTATTCAATCTATATACAAAAGTCTATATACATTATGTCGGTGATACTGCAGCTACTTTATATATATTATGTGGATGATACTGTGGCTGCTGTATATAGATTATGTAGGTGATGTTGTGACTGCTGGCAGTATTACGTACATAATGTATAAACAGCAATCATGGTATCACCTATATAATGTATGTACAGAAGTTTCAGTATTACCTGAATCATGTATACAGAGTACAGACTGCTATGTATACATTATATAGGTGTGAGTGCAGTATGTACATTATGTAGGTGATATTGCGACTGATGAATATACATTATATAGGTGATAATGTGACTGCTAACAGTATCACCTATATAATGTGTACACAGCAGTCTCAGTATCATCTATGTATATACAGCAGTCGCAATGTGATAAACATACAGCAGTCTTGGTATATACTATGTGCTGGATGTAGCATAATATAGTATAGTGCTGTGTTAATATAGTGTATAATGTAGAGTTGTGGATATATAGTGTACAGATGATTATTTAGTATGGGGCCGAGTATATAGTGTGTAATGCACAGTATATAAAGTATACTGACAATACTGCACACTTTATAGGACATACACAGCTCTACTCTATATTCCTCTACACAGCATGTAGCCTGGAACTCTCTATATAATTGATGGTAGCATATATTGTGGAGCTGGGTATGCTGCATATAAGTCTCCTGTCCTCTAAATATGGTGTAATTCTCTCTCAGTATCTGCTATAATAATACTATATATATATATATATATATATATATATATATATATACACAGTATATATATATATATATATATATATATACACATACAGTTGAAAGCGTAAGTATACATACACTATCTAAAAAGACATATGCATGTTTTTATTACTTTCTGCAAAGTCAAAGGTTTACATACACTAAGAATACTATACTGTAAATAATATGTGACAGCCCATATGATGATGTAATGTCTTTGGAAGCTTCTGATTTATTCTGGTTTATTGGCAACATCTAAGTTAATTAGAGACACATCTGTGGCTGTACTTTAATGCACACCTGAAGCAAAAAAAAATCAGCTAAAATTTCAGCAAAAGAATTGTGGTCTTGCACAAGTCTGGTTCATCCTTGGGTGCAATTTCCAGATACCTGAAGATACCTTGTTCATCTGTACAAACAATTATATGCAAGTACAAACAAGATGGGAATGTCCAGCCATCATACCACTCAGGAAGGAGACGGGTTTTGTGTACCAGAGATGAATGTGCTTTGGTGAGACATGTGCATAGCAACCCAAGAACGAAACCAAAAAACCTTGTGAAGATGCTGGTGGAAGCTGGTAAGATGTGTCATTATCCACAGTGAATTGAGTACTGTATCAATAAGGGCTGAACAGCAATTCTGCCAGGAAGAAGACATTACTCCAAAAGAAACATAAAAAAGCCAGATTAATTTTTGGTGTGTCATGTGGTCTGCCAAACCTAAAATTGAACTGTTTGGCTAAAATTACCTTCATTACATCTGGAGGAAAAAGTGAGAAGCTTTGAAGCCTAAAAACACCACCTCAATTGTGAAACACGGAGGTGGCAGCATTATGTTGTGGGGTTGTTTTGCTGTAAGAAGGACTGCTGCACATCACAAAATAGATGGCATCATGATGAAAGAAGATTATGTTACAATACTCAAACATCATCTTGAGACATCAGCCAAGAACTTAAAGCTTGGGCGGAAATAGGTCTTCCAAATGGACAATGACTCAAAGTATACTGCCAAACTGGTTACAAAGTGGCTTAACCATAACAAAGTCAATGTTTTGGAGTGGCCATCACAAATCCTTGATCTCAATACTATTGAAAATGTGTGGGCAAAGCTGAAAAGGCAAGGGGGAGCAAGGCTACCAACAAATATGGCTCAGTTACAATAGCCCTAAATTCTTACCAACTTTTGTGAGAAGCTTGTGGAAGGATATCCAAAATGTTTGACCCAAGTCATACAGTTTAAGGGCGCTGGTGCCAAATACCAATGAAATTAATGTAAACTTTTGACTTTGAAGAAAGTAATAAAAATGCCTTAAAATATTCTCTCTCTATGTCTTCCTCTGTCTCTCTCTCTCTCTCTCTCTCTCATTATTCTGCCATTTGGCAAATATAAATTATTTTGGTAATTCTAATTGACCTAAAACGGGAAAGCTTTATTCTGATTTCATGTCAGATAGTGAGAAAAAAAATGCATACATGTATTTTTAGATAATACTGTATGTAAACTTCTGATTTCAACTGTATACATATGTGTCAAAAAAGATTTGTACCCACTATATCTAATATATAAAGCTGAGTGTATGTGTGTATGTATGTACAGTATGTTTGTATATGTGTGTGTGTATGTCCGCTAAAGGAATCCGCACCGTCGCATTTACAATCACAAAATTTTGCACAGATGCCTCATGTGACTCAGAGAACATCATAGACCATGTTTTGACAAGAAAATTTAACCCTGCGCTTTACAGTTACTCTCAAAAAAGATGCCTCCATTAAAGTGAATGGAGCTGCGAGCTACAGGCTATTAATAGGAGCTATGATTGGTTGCTATAGGAACAAAGAACATTCATAGTATAAGAAGCTTATGTGTGAAGTAATATGATGTCAGTAGAGAGACGGATAGAGAGAGAGACAGATTGAGAGACAGACAGACAAGCACAGACAAAGAGGCACACAGGGAAAGAGACAGAGACAAACAGAGACAGAGACAGATAGGAAAAAAAAGCCAGACAGACAGAAAGACACACGGGGAAAGAGAAAGACAGAGGTCCACTCAGGGCATATCAAAGTGCACCTGCACAGGACCTCACTGTCGGCTAGTGTAGATGACGTAGAACGCTTCATCCACATTAGCTTCAGAAGGAGGACAAAGATGGCCGAAAGAGGAGGTGTGGGACCCAGATAACGGAGACGCCCATCCGACTAGACAGCTCCGCACCGATCGTTAGGTAAGTATTATAAACTTCTGGTGACAGGTTCCCTTTAAGCTAAATTTAGACATCTAGGGATCAAAGTTGAGTACAGTCTATGATGCAAGACTATAACATTGTCAAATTATAGTCAGGGGACCGGTGACCGGTGCATGCATCATTGTTTGTGTGCATATAGTTGCATAGTTACATAGTTACTTAGGTTGAAAAAAGACCTAGGTCTATCTAGTTCAACCTTCCTCCACAAGTTCTACATTTTGTCCCTACGTCATTTATAACCAACAATGTTGTGTGTACTGAGGAAATCATCCAGCCCTTTTTTAAAAGCCGTTATAGTATCTGCCATTACTACCTCTTGTGGTAGGGTATTCCACAGTCTGACTGCTCTAACTGTAAAGAACCCTTTCCTATTTAGCTGCTGGAATCACTTTTCTTCCACTCGCAGTGAGTGCCCCCTGGTCCGTAGTATTGTCTTTGGAAGAAATAAGTCATGTGCCAGTCCTTTATATTGAGCACACATGTATTTATACATATAAATGAGATCTCCTCTGAGACGTCTTTTTTTCTAAGCTAAACGTATCAAACTTTTTCAACCTCTCATCATATGTGAGGCCTTCCATTCCTTGTAGTAGTCTAGTTGCCCGCCTTTGAACTGACTCTAACTTCTGAATGTCCTTTTTAAAATATGGAGCCCAAAACTGGATCCCGTATTCGAGATGTGGCCTTACAAGTGATTTATAGAGGGGTAACAATACGTTGGGATAACGAGATCTAATCTCTCTTTTTATACACCCTAAAATCTTGTTTGCTTTAGCAGCTGCTGCCTGACTTTGAGTGCTGCTGCTCAGCTTATTTGTAATGAGAATACCAAGTCCTTCTCATGTTCTGTAGTCCTGAGTTTACTTCCATTTAATGTATACGCAGTTATAAGATTACTCCATCCTAGGTGGATTACTTTACATTTAGCAAAATTAAATCTCATTTGCCAAGTATCTGCCCATTCTGACATCTTATCCAGATCTTGTTGTAATATTGTACTATCAAGGTCAGTTTTTAATATCCTACATAGTTTGGTGTCATTAGCAAAGACTGACACTGTACTATCTATCCCATCCACAAGGTCATTAATAAAGAGATTAAAAATAATTGGCCCTAGCACAGATCCCTTTGGCACCCCACTGCTGACTATAGCCCATTTAGAGAATGTACCATTTATGACTACTCTTTGTTTCCTATCATTTAGCCAATTCATTACCCAGTTGCATATAGTTTCCCCTAGTCTTTGCTTCTGCAGCTTTAGTATAAGGCTATTATGTGGTACAGTATCAAATGCCTTTGTAAAATCCAAATAAATCACATCAGCTGCATTACCAATATCCAGATTTCCACTTAGCTCCTCATAGAACTCCAACAGTTTGGTTAGACACGACTTACCTTTCATGAATCAATGCTGTCTGTCAGTTATTATATTATTTTCCGCAATATATTTTTGCATGTCATCCCTTAGTATGCTTTTAAAAACTTTGCATTCTACTGATGTCAGGCTTACTGGACGGTAGTTGCCTGGATCCACCTTCTTACCTTTCTTAAATATCAGTACCACATCAGCAATCCTCTAATCCTGAGGCCCCAACCCTGTTACAAGCAAGTCTAAGAAGATGAGATACAGCGGTTTGTTGATTACTGAGCTCAATTCCCTAAATATTCGTGGATGAATGCCATCTGGTCAGGGGGATTTGTCTATGTTTAATTTACTCAGACGCAGGCGTACTTCATCTTGTGTTAAATTAATTATATCAGGTGGTCAACTTTGAATTTTCACTTGTTGAATGATCCCTGGAACAGTCATTTCCTTGGTGAACACAGATGAGAAATGCCTGTTTAAGATCTAAGTCTTTTGATTGTCCTCTATAACTAACTTGTTATTGTATTTTAAGGGGCCGATACTATCCTTTGTTTTCCTTTTAGCATTAATGTATTTATAAAAGATGTTGAGATTTATTTTAATGTCCTTGGCGATTTTTGTTTCAGTAGCTAATTTTTGAATACAGATTTTACCTCAGAATTGAGAATATTGATAAAGACTGATCAACCCTGGCTGAGAAAGCAGCAGATTTGTCTGATAAGATATATTTCAAGGTTGCTCTTTTTCATCTGGACTGTTGATTCATGAAATAAAAATTAAAGTTACGCTTTAAAGGGTACATATACTTTCTAATAACTTTTCAGAATAAGCTGTCATGTGTGTACATGAGGAATAACACCATTACTGGCCATAACATGACTTCTAACCTGCATCTTTCATGTTTTCCACTCTGAAGGCTTTCTCTAATATGCAATTGGCTCTGAGCCAGTCGATGGAGACTAGCTGCTATGATGTCTCCTCAACCCTGCACACACAGACAATGAAGGATTAACCCCTTCATGACCGGCCGATTTTGTGCTTTCCGTTTTTTTTCCCCACCCTTCTTCCGAGAGCTGTAACGTTTTTATTTTTCCGTCAATATAGGCATGTGAGGGCTCAGGTTCGCTTTTTGCAAAGCAAGTTGTACTTTTAAATGAAATCATAAGTTTTACCATCAAGTGTACTGAAAAACAGCAAAAAAATTGCAAATGCTGAAAAATAGCAAAAAAGTGCGATTGCACTTTTGTTTTTGCGATATTTTATTCACTGTGTTCCCTATATGATAAAACTGATGTGCCAGTGTGATGCCTCAGGCCGATATGAGTTCGTAGATACCAAACATGAATAGGTTTACTTTTATTTAAGGGGTTAAAAAAAATCAGAAGTTTGTCCAAAAAAAGTAGCGTGCGTTTTGCGCCATTTTCCATGCCCCGTAGCGTTATCATTTTTCAGGATCTATGGTTCAATGATGGCTTATTTTTTTGCATCTCGCACTGGCATTTTTAATGGTACCATTATTGCACAGATGCTACATTTTGATCGCCCATTATTGCATTTTGCGCATAATTTGTGACAACCAAAAAGCGTAATTTTGGCGTTTGCAATTTTTTTGCTGCTACCCTGTTTACCAGTCAGATTAATTGATTTTATATTTTGATAGATCGTGCATTTCTGAATGCAGAAAAACCAAATATGTATATATTTTTTTATTTTTTTAACCCTTTAATTTTCAATGAAAAGGGGGTGATTTGAACTTTTAAGAACCAAAAAAGAAGAAAAAATCCAGCGTCTCAGGACAGGCAAAGTTAAAAAAAGCTAAATTTTATTAAGTCAATTAAAAATAGAACCAAATAACAACACATGGGGTGGTCACAGAAACACAGGACAGTAGGGAGGACTATCCTACGCGTTTCGACCTTACGGTCTTATTCATGAATTGAGATTGAACTTTTAGGTTTTTTTATTTTTTTAGTTTTTCTAAACTTATTTTTACTTTTTTTTTTTACTAGTCCCCCTAGGGGACTATAAGAATCAGCTGTCTGATCGCTCTTCCATATCTACTGATCACAGCTACATAGCTGTGAACACCAGATATGCTCATCTCCTATCTCACACTGCTCTTGGCTGTGTGACATAGGAAGTGAGTCATGTGAGCTACAGGAGTCATCACATGACCCTGTGCTACTACGACAACCATTGTAGCACGTGATCACGTCATGTGACTTCCGGTATCGGTCGGTGATTAATACCGCAACTGCTATTATAATACCGCTGTGACAGTTTCACAGCGTTATTTATGGGGTTAACAGGTATCGGCGGATTGCGGATCTGCTAGTACCTGATAAGCACACATGTCAGCTGTATAAATCAGCTAACATATCCACGGATCCCCATCGACTGTCTGCAGCAGCTAGGAGATTAACACTGACTGCTAGGACGTAGGTTTACTGCCCGTGGTCATTAAGGGGTTAATACTCTTCTTTACGAAGGCAACAGCACACTTGCAGAAACAGCAGAGGCATTGAGAAGATTATATAGCAGTTCTGAGCAGAGTAGATCTGAATCTTGAGTAAGCTAAATGAAACTCCATCATGATTTGTCTTGTTTTCTTACTATGCTCCTCTCTCCTTCCCCTCTCTTCTCCTTAACTTCAATATACACTGTAAATTGACATCTCACTGCGCTGACAGTCTGTCTTGTCTTGAGCAACACAGATTTGAGTTGTTTTTAGTGTAGATGATAGGATGTGGATGAGTATATGAAAAGTTCAGAAGGAGGGGAAAGGGAATAGTGGCTCATAAGTGGAGAAAAAAAGTTTTGTTTTCTAAGATATGATACTAAGTTTCTAATATTTATTTGATTTATGCAAAAGGTGTTGAATGTACAGCGCCTAATTAAGGTGTTGTCATTAAAGAGAAAGTCAGATCAGTTGCACATTTTATTTTTTTTCTAAACAATTTAGTTATTCCTAATTTACAAAATCTTCCATATAGTTAATATAATTAAATCTATAAAAAAGTGTATTGAATGCTGCTAATAAATAAATTTTAACATTCTCTTTTTCAGCATTACTCAATGGCATAGATGGAGTTTTCCCACCAACAACGTTAATTTTAAAGTTGATTTTAATCAATTGATAATAATAATAATAATTCCTACAATTGGATGTGTTCAACAAAAATGTTCCTGTGTTGAGATAATCTCATAAATGAGTCCCTCCAATTTAAAGTTGGCATGACTCTCTCATGGCTCTACTCGTGCAGAGCCACTATATGTGTTTGTTATGCTTCTGTCCGTTTCCTGCAGGGGTTAGGTCATTGGGGAGGTGCCTATTCTGTCCGGCTTCGTTCAGGGGGCCACGTTGGTTTTTATTGGAGTTGTTTCTATCTAAATGCTGCCAGTAATAGTTCCTGCTTTGCAGTGTGCGCTTCCTGGTTCCTGTGAGTTTCTGATCTTGTCCCGCTCCCA
This sequence comes from Anomaloglossus baeobatrachus, assembly GCF_048569485.1. Taxonomy (NCBI): domain Eukaryota; kingdom Metazoa; phylum Chordata; class Amphibia; order Anura; family Aromobatidae; genus Anomaloglossus; species Anomaloglossus baeobatrachus. Next base: position 370,433,274 of record NC_134355.1, read on the forward strand.
AGTACTCACTCCTCTGACCTCCATTCCGTCCTGTCTTACTTCACTGTCTTCGCACCCACTGTCCCCCTGACCTCCATTCTATCTTGTCTTATTTCCTCTGTCTCTGTAATCGCTCTCCGCTTGTAATCCCCTCTCTGTTCCCTCTGTGACGCCCTGACAAAATCAGGGTGTCACAGAAGACTGCACCCCTGTTCTACATGCAGGATTCTCTGCTCTTTGGTCCTCCATCACAATCCCCATACTGGTACACAACACCATCCATCTAAATCCTAGTCACCCCCTATGACAATGGGGACACACCAGTGGGTGGGGCCAAGCGGATGGCGACGCCCACCTAGGGGTTCTGAGGTGTTATGGGAGGGGACGGTTGACAGTTAAGAGGAGAGTTGACAGTTGAGTGGAGGAAGACGGTTGTGAGGATAGGAGAGAAGAGACATTGAACAGGAGTAGGAGCTCCTGGGCTACCGGACGACTGGACAACTAACTAGGTGGCAGTCGGCAGACAGGGCCAAAGGCGACGGAGATCCGGTCGTGGGAAACCGGGGCAAGTTTGTAGCCTGCCGGTACCGACAGCGGGAATCCGGTTCGGAGCCTTGCACAGACAGGGTATCTGGACCCTAGAGCGAGGAGCAGCTTTAAGCCCACCAGCCGGGGACAAGATTTCAGGTCTCGTCCCACAGGAGGCCCAGATAGAGCGAAACAGAAGCCCAACGAGGGGAATAGGGCTCCGCAATTGCCTGATAAGATCCCATGGGTCAGTTCTCGTGGGCCACAGCTCCCAAAAGACAGTAAAGGCCGCTTTACATGCTGCGATATCGTGATCGATATCGCTAGCGTGCGTACCCACCCCCATCGGTTGTGCGACATGGGCAAATTGCTGCCCGTAGCACACAACATCGCGTGTACCCTTCACACTACTTACCTGCCTAGCGACGTCGCTGTGACCGGCGAACCACCTCCTTTCTAAGGGGGCAGTTCGTTCAGCATCACAGCGACATCACAGCAGCGTCACTGAACCGCCGCCCAATAGAAGCGGAGGGGCGGAGATGAGCGGGACGTAACATCCCGCCCACCTGCTTCCTTTCTCATTGCCGGCGGGCGCAGGTAAGGTGAGGTTCCTCATTCCTGCGGTGTCACACATAGCGATGTGTGCTGCCGCAGCAACGAGGAACTACATCGCTAGCTGCAGCAACAGCGATAATCGAGATTAGGGGGGCATGTCACGATGAGCGATTTTAAACATTTTTGCGACGATTCAAAATCGCTCATAGGTGTCACACGCAACGACATCGCTAAAGCGGCCGGATGTGCGTCACAAATTCCATGACCCCAACGAGATCGCTTGAGCGATGTCACAGCGTGTAAAGCAGCCTTAACACTGGGAGCAGACTTCCCCATTTCACACGGAGAAGTTAGTACAAAGGACTCAAACATAAAGTGCAGGTGGAGGGGCCCCTGTTCTACTGTACCGGGGTGCGGGATCCGAACACACCTTCTGGAGGCTACTGGCTACTGGCAATTTGGTTTAACAACTGGACTTTGTGTCAAGTTATTTCATCCATCCGGTCCAACCCTGCAGACTGCACTCCGTCATACCATCTCGCCTTTACTGGGGTCCATGGAAGAGATAACATCCAGCTGCCCCACTCCATCAGCCCCGGGCACCACCTCCAGCGGCAGCGGCGGTGCCACCAAAATCACCGAATACCACGGGTGGCATCACTGACAAACCTCCCCTATATATATAATACCCCCTTTTTCCCTTGTGGGCGACAGACGGGTGCTCAGGTCCGGGTCCGGCTTCCCCTCGAGCCACCGCAATGACCCCGGATCCGAGCGTTTCGAGCAGCCCCCCTGCCGTGGTCTGTCCCCCTGCCCGCAACAACTTGGCATCATGAAAAGGATACTTACCCCATCCACTAACCTGGGTGAAGTGCACCTTTCCTGGACTATTGACCCTTGAAACGCTACAATTTTTCGGGCTGCCGCCATCTTGCCTGCTATTTTGGCGCCAAAAAGGACAACCTCACCATCTTCAACCCTGAAAAGAGCGCAAGTCCTGAGCCCCTTCTACCTTCCTGTGAACGCAGCCGGAACCCGGTGACCTCCGAAGCAGGAAGTTGAAAAGGACAGTGGGTCCCGCGAGACTGCTGTTGAAAACCAAGGAGGAAACACTAAAAAGATGTCGGCACCTGATGGTGATCGCAGAGCCGCAACTCCCCTGGCAGTGCAAGATGATGGAGAAGCAGCAGGCCCCACTCCGGTCGCAAGTGCGGTGGAGCCTGTGGTGCCGGCGGTCACCCAGGTCATGCCGATCACACTAACTTACCCGCCCGGTGCCGCCTGGCTGTCCCAGTATGATGGTCGACCTGATGCCCTGCAGGTATTTAAGAAAAAGATATGTACTGTTCTCGATATGTATGCAATGACTGGCCGGCAGAGTGCATCCGTGGTGCTCGGACAGCTGACAGGCGCAGCCGAGCAGGAGGTAGAGACATGGACTGACGAGGATCGGGCCTCGGTACCTGCCATATTGGATAAACTACAAGTAGCCTTTGAAACCCGCACGGAAGCGGAGCTGAGGATGCAATTTTACAACTTCAGGCAGCGTCCCCAGGACAGCATTAGAGACAATACCCTGAGACTACAAACCATACTGCGCACTCTAAAGCTAGTAGACTCTATCAATGAACCAGAGAGCAATAAAATGCTTGTGGAGCAGTTCCTGCAGGGGCTGGGGTCAGCAGAGGATCGCAAGCAGCTGTGGCTGTGGGCCCTAGAGCACCCGGACTTAAGCGGGCTTTACACGCTACAATATAGCTAGCGATGTGTCGGCGGGGTCACGTCGTAAGTGACGCACATCCAGCATCGTTAGTGATATTGTAGAGTGTGACAGCTACGTGCGATTCCGATTGTATGCAAAAACGTTGATCGCATACACGTCGCTCATTTTCTAAAAATTGAACGTGCGGTTGTTCAATGTTCCCGAGGCCGCACACATCGCTGTGTGTGACACCCCGGGAACGATGAACACCGCTTACCTGTGTCCCGCCCACAATGCTGAAGGAAGGAGGTGGGCGTGATTTTACATCCCGTTCATCTCCGCCCCTTCGCTTCTATTGGGCGGCCGCTGTGTGAGGTCGCTGTGACGCCAAACGTCCCTCCCCCTTCAGGAAGTGGATGTTCGCCACCCACAGCAAGGTCGTATGGAAAGGAAGTACGTGTGATGAAGGGTTACTCATTTGTGCGACACGGGCAACAAATTGACCGTGTCGCACATACGATGGGTGCGTGTGCGATCGCATACGAGATCGCATATGAAATTGTAAGGTGTAAAGCAGCCTTTAAAGTTTGCAGTTTTAAAGAACCGGGCCATAAAGGCTCTACAGACCTCTGAGGCTAATGACTCTCTACCATCGCCTTGGCCAGCTGACACCTCTCACCTGCTGGTGAAGCCTCCCCAATTAGCATTACCAGCACCTGAAGTACCAGCAGTGCCCCCTGGAGCTCCCGTTGACCTGTCATGTTACGGTTGCTGCGAGCACTGGAGACTATGTCCAGATTTCTTGCTACTGCACATGTGCGAGCGCTGGAGACTAAGTCCAGATTTCTTGCTACTGCACATGTGCGAGCGCTGGAGACTAAGTCCAGATTTCTTGCTACTGCACATGTGCGAGCGCTGGAGACTAAGTCCAGATTTCTTGCTACTGCACATGTGCGAGCGCCGGAGACTAAGTCCAATCTTGGAGCCATTGCACATGTGCGGGTGACATCATCGCTGACACGAGGTCACATGTCTCTGACACCTTCTATGCCGATTGGTCGCTGGTCATGTGCTTGTGACGTCTTGCTCGGTGATAGGCCAGCATGACGTCACTCCTGTCGTTCTGGCAGCGGATTGGCTCTGGTGTCCTCCATCTTGGATGAGGCACAGAGTCTATATAAGACCCTGACACACGCCGCATGGTGCTCAGTCCTCTTGGTTCATGCATATGAGTAGACGCTCTGTGCGCGTTCCTCTAGGCATTCCTCTGTCTATGCTAGGTGAGCGCTACCGGCAGGGTAGCGTTCTTATACCTTACAGCTTCGGCTGCTGTCCGTATCCTTTTCTCTTAGGGGAGCGGACATAGGCAGGTGCCTGAGGCACATGGTCTGGCTGGGCCTTGTGATTCTACTCGTAGGTGGACGTTGCCGCTAGGGTAACGTTCCTTATACTGCGTCTGGCAGTTGTTCGTATCCTCGCACACTAGGGGAGCGAACAGAGGTAGGAGCTTTGTGCGGCTTACGCTGCTGTTCGTCTCTTTTGCACCACTAGAAGAGCGGACCTAGGCAGGTGCCATATCTAGTGGTTCGTGTCCTCGCACACTAGTGGAGCAAACGCAGGTAGGAGCTTTGTGCGGCTTACGCTGCTGTTCGTCTCTTTTGCACCACTAGAAGAGCGGACCTAGGTAGGTGCCATTTCGCACACATTGCCTTTGTCTCTGTGATTATTAACAGAGATCATTCCACACACCCTCCAAGTAAGGGAGGAATTGCTTTACTTACTTATTATATCCTTCTGTGAGTTAACAGAGGTATTGCACTCTGCCATAGTCTGCAGCAAAGTCTTTGCACGGTGGACCCTGACTGTCTGATACTCCTTTCAGTTATTATCAGACAGCCCCCCGTAACATGTCATCCCAAGTTCAGCAGCTGAGCAAGGACGTCGCCAGGATCCTCGAGGCCATGCAGCTCCAGCCAAACACCAAGCTGGCGGAGAAGATCCAGCTCGCTGACCACCCTGAGGACGTCCCCTGGATGCAGAGGAAAAACATCAACCGGTATGGGCAACCCGTTTGTTACAGGTGCAACAAGACCGGCCATTACGCCAGTCGATTTCCTTTAAACGGGCAACCCCTGGGGCCAAGGGCCATTCCTCAGTAACAGACCAACCAGGCCCAGCTGATTGGTGTGAGCGGTATGTCGGAGGCCGCCCCATCATCTCCCTCACCGTAGACGGAATTCCAATGTTTGCACTCCTGGATACCGGCTCACAGGTAACGACTAGTGATGAGCGAGCATGCTTGTCACTACTCGGTACTCGCACGAGTATCACTGTACTCGGGCTGCTCGGCGGGGACCGAGTAATCTCGCGATACTCGTGCTTTACTCGTGGTCTTCATTTCTGCATGTTGGCGCTCTTTTGAGAGCCAGCCCTCATGCAGGGATTGGCTGGCAGACCACTGCAATGCCACAGCCCTGTTAGTTGTGGAATTGCAGTGATTGGCCGGCCTGCACAGCGTCACCGAGCCTTTATATAGGCCGGCGCGCTGTGCTCTGCTCACAGCTATTCTGACAGTGAGTGTAGGGAGAGTGTCGCTGATTCAGGGAAAGCTTTGCGGCCCTTTATAGCTTTTTCAGTTGCAGGGCTGCAAACAGTGTGACCAAAAGTCCTTCTCAGGACTATTCTAGTTGTATACAGGCAGGCAGGGTATAGCCAGGTCGGCGTACAGTAGCAGAGTCCTTCTCAGGACTATTGTTGCTATATACAGGCAGGGTATAGCCAGGTCTGAATACAGGCTAGTGACCAAAAGAGTCCTTGTCAGGACTATTGTAGCAGTATACAGGCAGGCAGGCAGGCAGGGTAGTGGTGACCGTATACCAGCCTTCATATCTGGGGCTGGTGTACACAGTGTAAAACAGTCCAGATAGTGTCTGACTTGTCTGTACTGTAATTGTCGCTCCCCAAAAAAACCTGTTAGGTTATTATTGCGTCCGTGCTTGGTTTTTAAAACCGCACGTGTGTGCCTGTTGGTGGCAGCGTACAGGTGCACTGGTGTGCGTTTACCAAACTATTATATAACGCACAAGTGTAGTGTATAATACACGTCAGTCAGCAGTGGCTGATAGTGTCAGAGTTCTTAATTTTTGCTCCTAAAACCTGTGTTAGGTTATTATTGCGTCCGTGCTTGGTTTTTAAAACCGCACGTGTGTGCCTGTTGGTGGCAGCGTACAGGTGCACTGGTGTGCGTTTTTACCAAACTATTATATAACGCACAAGTGTAGTGTATAATACACGTCAGTCAGCAGTGGCTGATAGTGTCAGAGTTCTTAATTTTTGCTCCTAAAACCTGTGTTAGGTTATTATTGCGTCCATGCTTGGTTTTTAAAACCGCACGTGTGTGCCTGTTGGTGGCAGCGTACAGGTGCACTGGTGTGCGTTTTTACCAAACTATTATATAACGCACAAGTGTAGTGTATAATACACGTCAGTCAGCAGTGGCTGATAGTGTCAGAGTTCTTAATTTTTGCTCCTAAAACCTGTGTTAGGTTATTATTGCGTCCGTGCTTGGTTTTTAAAACCGCACGTGTGTGCCTGTTGGTGGCAGCGTACAGGTGCACTGGTGTGCGTTTTTACCAAACTATTATATAACGCACAAGTGTAGTGTATAATACACGTCAGTCAGCAGTGGCTGATAGTGTCAGAGTTCTTAATTTTTGCTCCTAAAACCTGTGTTAGGTTATTATTGCGTCCGTGCTTGGTTTTTAAAACCGCACGTGTGTGCCTGTTGGTGGCAGCGTACAGGTGCACTGGTGTGCGTTTTTACCAAACTATTATATAACGCACAAGTGTAGTGTATAATACACGTCAGTCAGCAGTGGCTGATAGTGTCAGAGTTCTTAATTTTTGCTCCTAAAACCTGTGTTAGGTTATTATTGCGTCCGTGCTTGGTTTTTAAAACCGCACGTGTGTGCCTGTTGGTGGCAGCGTACAGGTGCACTGGTGTGCGTTTTTACCAAACTATTATATAACGCACAAGTGTAGTGTATAATACACGTCAGTCAGCAGTGGCTGATAGTGTCAGAGTTCTTAATTTTTGCTCCTAAAACCTGTGTTAGGTTATTATTGCGTCCGTGCTTGGTTTTTAAAACCGCACGTGTGTGCCTGTTGGTGGCAGCGTACAGGTGCACTGGTGTGCGTTTTTACCAAACTATTATATAACGCACAAGTGTAGTGTATAATACACGTCAGTCAGCAGTGGCTGATAGTGTCAGAGTTCTTAATTTTTGCTCCTAAAACCTGTGTTAGGTTATTATTGCGTCCGTGCTTGGTTTTTAAAACCGCACGTGTGTGCCTGTTGGTGGCAGCGTACAGGTGCACTGGTGTGCGTTTTTACCAAACTATTATATAACGCACAAGTGTAGTGTATAATACACGTCAGTCAGCAGTGGCTGATAGTGTCAGAGTTCTTAATTTTTGCTCCTAAAACCTGTGTTAGGTTCTTAGTGCGTCCGTGCTTGCATTTAAAAACCGCACGTGTGTGCCTGTCGGTGGCAGCGTACAGGTGCACTTGTGTGCAATTTCCAGAAACTTTGATATAACGCACAAGTAGTGAATATACACGTCAGCAGTGCACAGCATTGCAAAATGCGCAAGGGCATTGGCAAGGAACAAGGAAGTGGACGTGATGGTGGTGCAGGCAGAGGCCGAGGTCGTGGGCAAGCTCTAATTTCGCCACAACAAAGGGCCACATCTAGTCGCTCGCACGTCCTGTCCCAAATTCTTGGGGACCGCAGCAGTACACCGCTCTTGAACCAAGACCAGTGTCAACAGGTTGTTAGTTGGATAGCGGATAATGCTTCCAGTCAGATTGGCACCACCACAAACACTCTGTCTTCCACACGGTCAAGTGTCAGTAGCCGTGATACTGCACCGCACATTTCTGAACCTGATCCTCCTTCCTACCACCAGGCTGAGTACACGTCCTCCTCGGACATTAATGATCCCACACTTGGACACTCGGAAGAGCTGTTCACGTTTCCATTCACACATTCTGGCCTCTCGCCAGCTCATATTGAAGTGGGTCATGAGGAGATCGTCTGTACAGATGGCCAAATATTTGAGCAGCCACGTTCTCACGAAGTTGGCAACGTGTCTCAACAAGTGGTGGACGATGATGAGACACAATTGTCAGCAAGTCAGGAGGAGGAGCAGGGTGCGGAAGAGGAAGACGACGTGGTGGATGATCCAGTAACTGACCCAACCTGGCAGGAGGATATGCAGAGCGAGGACAGCAGTGCACAGGGGGAGGGAGGCGTAGCATCACAACAGGCAGTAAGAAGCAGGGTGGTGGCCCCAGGCAGAAGTCAGGCAACCGTTCCCTGGAACAACACGACGACACAAGGTGCCTGTACAAATGTTAGGTCTTCACGAGTCTGGCAGTTTTTTAAGTTGGATCCAGATGATTCAAAAAAGGCCATTTGCAACACCTGCCGTGCCAGCATCAGCAGGGGTACCAAAACTAGCAGCCTGACCACCACCAGCATGATCAGGCACATGTCAGCCAAGCACCCGACTTTGTGGGAAGTACAACAGAGTCGAGGAGCAGTGCTTGCTGATGTCACTGCTACGTCTTCGCTGGTTGTGCATGCGAGCCAATCCTCTGTCCATGCTGCCTGCGAACAAGCCTCCTCCACTCCTGCACCTGCAGTTGCCTACGCAGAAAGAACACCATCATCAAGCACGTCCTTGTCCCAGCGCAGCGTTCAGTTATCCATTCAGCAAACCTTTGAACGCAGGCGCAAATACACTGCCAACACCCCACATGCCACAGTTCTAAATGCTAACATTTCGCGACTGCTTGCGCTGGAAATGTTGCCTTTTAGGCTGGTGGAGACAGAAGCATTCCGTGACCTGATGGCGGCAGCTGTCCCACGTTACTCGGTCCCCAGCCGCCACTATTTCTCCCGGTGTGCCGTCCCCGCGTTGCATAACCACGTGTCACAAAACATCACACGTGCCCTGAACAACGCTGTTTCACCCAAGGTCCACCTAACCACAGACACGTGGACAAGTGCTTGTGGGCAAGGCCGCTACATCTCGTTGACGGCACACTGGGTTAATATTGTGGAAGCTGGGACCCAGTCTGAGCGAGGGACGGAACACGTCCTTCCCACACCAAGGTTTGCAGGCCCTACCTCAGTCAGTGTTTCACCCACACTCTACAGCTCCGGAATGTCATGCTCTTCAGCCTCCTCCTCCTCCTGCGCATCCTCATCCACTGTGCCCTCCACACCAGTCACAAGCTGGAAGCACTGCAGCACTGCCTCGGCGAAGCGGCAACAGGCTGTGCTGAAGCTAATCTGCATAGGTGACAAACCCCACAATGCAGAAGAGCTGTGGACAGCTCTGAAACAGCAGGCAGATCACTGGCTCACACCTCTGAACCTAAAGCCAGGAAAGGTCGTTTGTGACAATGGCCGGAACCTGGTGGCGGCTTTGAGGCGAGGCCAGCTGACACATGTTCCATGCGTGGCCCATGTGCTCAACCTCGTGGTTCAGCGGTTTATAAAGTCATACCCAGAGCTGTCTGATCTGCTGGTAAAAGTTCGCCGCCTGTCTGCACATTTTCGAAAGTCACCTACTGCTTCAGCCGGCCTTGCCGGCTTTCAGCGCCGTTTGCATCTTCCGGCTCACAGACTGGTGTGTGATGTCCCCACGCGTTGGAATTCAACTCTGCACATGTTGGTCAGGATATGTGAGCAGAAGAGGGCAGTTGTTGAGTACCTGCATCACCTAAGCCGTCGGGAAATGGGTCAAACTCCACACATAACACCTGAGGAGTGGAGATGGATGTCAGACCTATGTACCATCCTCCAAAACTTTGAGGACTCCACCAAGATGGTGAGTGGTGATGACGCCATTATTAGCGTCACCATACCGCTACTCTGCCTTCTAAAACGGTCCCTGCTGAAAAACAAACATGATGCATTGCAGGCGGAGCGCGATGAGTTGCAGCAAGAAACAGTAGTGGGTGTGGGTGATAACACACAGCCCAGCCTCGTCTCATCACAACGTGCAGTGGAGGACTATGACGAGGAGGAGGATGAAGACATGGAGCAACTCTCCGGCCAAATTGAGGATATGACATGCACACCAGTCATATCCTCGATTCAGCGTGGCTGGCCGGAGGACAGGGTAGATGAGGAGGAGGAGGAGGAGGAGGAGGAGGAGGACAGCATGTTCAGTCATCTTGTTGGTCAGGCTACTGAAGTCCTGGCTGTTAAGAGTCTGGCGCACATGGCTGACTTTATGGTAAGCTGCCTGTCTCGTGACCCTCGCGTTAAGAACATCTTGGCCGACAATCATTACTGGTTGGTAACACTGTTAGACCCACGCTACAAGGAGAACTTTTTGTCTCTTATTCCCGTGGAGGAGAGGTCAACCAAAATGCAGCAGTTTCGGAAGGCCATACTCACGGAAGTAGGCAAAGCATTCCCCTCACAAAACGCTAGCGGCATAGGTCAGGAATCAGTGGACAACCGAGGCGTACAGCCGAGAGAGGCACAAGTCCAATCCGCCAGAGGTAGGGGAACAGTCTTTAAGATGTGGGACAGTTTTCTCAGCCCCTCACGTACCACAGCCCCTGAGGTGCGGGGTAGTGCCACAAGAAATCCTAAGTTTGCCCAGATGCTGAAGGAGTACCTTGCAGATCGAACAACTGTACTCCGACATTCCTCTGTGCCTTACAATTATTGGGTATCCAAGCTGGACACGTGGCATGAATTGGCTCTCTACGCCTTGGAAGTCCTGGCCTGCCCTGCTGCTAGCGTTTTGTCAGAGCGTGTTTTTAGTGCCGCAGGTGGAATCATTACAGATAAACGCACCCGCCTGTCAACTGAAAATGCTGACAGGCTGACTCTGATAAAGATGAACAAGGGTTGGATTGGGCCAGACTTCACCACACCACCAGCAAATGAGAGCGGAATTTAAAGTTTGCCATGTACCTCCACTCACCCATGGGTACACTTCTCGACTTTGGATAATCGCTGGACTGCTCCTCCTTCTCCTCATGCGCCATCATGATGACCGTTACAATAGTTAGGTCTTTGTTTCAGGTATACCCCCAGTGGTAAATTTTTTCGCCCATTCTTTGCAGAATGGACATTACAACGACAGGAGACCCGCTCCTTTGCAATGGGAACAATGTTTTGAGGCCCTCATGCACGTCTCTACCCAGGGACAACGTGGAGCCTCCCAATTTTTGGCTGCCCTGCCTAAGGGCTATACTGAAATACACCCACTTCCTTAAAATGGACACTTAATGTTTTGAGGCCCTCATGCACGTCTCTACCCAGGGACAATGTGGAGCCTCCCAATTTTTGGCTGCCCTGCCTAAGGGCTATACTGAAATACACCCACTTCCTTAAAATGGACACTTAATGTTTTGAGGCCCTCATGCACGTCTCTACCCAGGGACAATGTGGAGCCTCCCAATTTTTGGCTGCCCTGCCTAAGGGCTATACTGAAATACACCCACTTCCTTAAAATGGACACTTAATGTTTTGAGGCCATCATGCACGTCTCTACCCAGGGACAATGTGGAGCCTCCCAATTTTTGGCTGCCCTGGCAAAGGGCTATACTGAAATAGACCCACTTCCTTACAATGGGCACTTCAGGTTTACAGGCCATAATGCACGGCTCTATCCAGGGACAATGTGGAGCCTCCCAATTTTTGGCTGCCCTGGCAAAGGGCTATACTGAAATAGACCCAATTCCTTACAATGGACACTTAATGTTTTGAGGCCCTCATGCACGTCTCTACCCAGGGACAATGTGGAGCCTCCCAATTTTTGGCTGCCCTGCCTAAGGGCTATACTGAAATACACCCACTTCCTTAAAATGGACACTTAATGTTTTGAGGCCATCATGCACGTCTCTACCCAGGGACAACGTGGAGCCTCCCAATTTTTGGCTGCCCTGGCAAAGGGCTATACTGAAATAGACCCACTTCCTTCCAATGGGCACTTCAGGTTTACAGGCCATAATGCACGGCTCTATCCAGGGACAATGTGGAGCCTCCCAATTTTTGGCTGCCCTGGCAAAGGGCTATACTGAAATAGACCCACTTCCTTACAATGGGCACTTCAGGTTTACAGGCCATAATGCACGGCTCTATCCAGGGACAATGTGGAGCCTCCCAATTTTTGGCTGCCCTGGCAAAGGGCTATACTGAAATAGACCCACTTCCTTACAATGGGCACTTCAGGTTTAAAGGCCATCATGCACGTCTCTATCCAGGGACAATGTGGAGCCTCCCAATTTTTGGCTGCCCTGCCTAAGGGCTATACTATAATACACCCACTTCCTGACAATGGACACTTAATGTTTTGAGGCCCTCATGCACGTCTGTATGCAGGGGCATTGGTGAACCTCACAATTTTGGACTGCCCTGGCAAAGGAAAATACTACAAAGACTCACTTCCTCAAAATGGGCACATTAGACTCAAGAGGCCTTCATGTACGTCTCTTCTCAGGGACATCGGAGTGCCACACAATGTTTTCACGTAAAATCTTTCATGTATTAATCTCAAAAAGTAACATACACCAGATCTATCTCACTATTGGGTATGTGCCCTTAACATTTCCGCCATGAAAAATCATTTTGGGGTCATTTTGGAAGGTTTTCTGGTGAGTCCGTAAAAATGGCGTAAAACGCGGACAAAATTGTTCACAGCTGTGACTTTTGAGTGATAAATGCTTCAAGGGGTCTTCCCCATGCTGTTGCCATGTCATTTGAGCACTCTTCTGAGACTTTTGTGCCATTTTTAGGGTTTCTCCATGCTGCCGGGAGGTCATTTCACAAAAATACTCGGGTCTCCCATAGGATAACATTGGGCTCGTTGCTCGGGCCGAGTACACGAGTATCTTGGGAGGCTCGGCCCGAGCTTCGAGCACCCGAGCTTTTTAGTACTCGCTCATCACTAGTAACGACTATACCCCATGTACTGCATAAGCGTTACTGGTCTGATGATGACCTTACCCTACCAGATTCTAGCCTTACCATTATTGCAGCTAATGGACTCCTGATGACCCAGATGGGGTTTCAAGAAGTGACTCTTAAGGTGGGGCGAGTATAGTTAGAGCATCAAGGACTTATAGTGGTGCAGAATGACCCTAGTTATCGTAACCCGAAAATGGTCCTAGGGACCATTGTTATTGAAAATTGTATGGGGGAAGTATTGTACTTACTTCAGCAGCTGTCTGCAATGGCAGGATTGGGATTGCAGAGAGTCCTGCAACGTGAGATCAGAGCCCTCCTGCAGCGGTAACAGGTAAATCTGTCTTGTGGAGAGATTGGTGGTGTGCGAGTGATGGATGTAGCTCCCCTTGTAGTGCCTCCGTGAAGTGAGATGATGATTTGGTGTAGGGCAGCAGTAGGTTCCCGTGGACAAGATTATCAGGCAGTGGTAGAGCCCTTGCCTTCAGAACACTGGCCCACACTCTTGACGACTAGAGGAGTGATTGATGTCCGGAAGGGAAGAGTGCCCGTGAGGGTGCTGAACTGCGGAGAGGAAGAGATTAAGCTACCCAGATATGCCACCATTGCCAAGCTGTTCACCGTAGATACACATGCCACCCAAGCAGCAGCATCCACCGTCACTGCATCCCAACCAGTCAGTGACAGCTCACCAAGTCAGTCAGAGGAGTGGTGTCAGACACTGACTCCACACCTTCACAAAAGAAGGGGGTCTACAGGGTAGTGCAAGAATACAAGCAAGTCTTCAGTAAACACCCGCTAGACTTTGGGAAAATAAAAGGGGTCCAACACTACAGGTATAGGCCAATACCACCTGCACATTATCAGTGCGCCAAGGACATGTTGAGGAACATGAAGGAGGCTGGGGTTATCCGTGACAGATGTAGCCCCTGGGCAGCTCCGTTGGTCCTGGTAAAGAAGTAGGACGGCACCATGAGAATGTGTGTGGACTACCGAAAAATTAATCAGATCACCCACAAGGATGCGTATCCACTCCCCCATATTGAGGAATCGTTAGCTTCATTGAGAACTGCAAATTACTTCTCTACCCTTGATCTCACTAGTGACTATTGGCAAGTGTCCGTTGCTGAGGCAGACCGTAAGAAGACTGCCTTCGCCACCCCGATGGGTCTCTGTGAGTTCAACAGTATGCCCTTCGGGTTGTGCAATGCGCCAGGAACCTTCCAGAGACTGATGGAATGCTGCTTAGGACACCGCAACTTTGAGACGGTACTGCTGTACCTAGATGATGTCATCGTCTATTCTAAAACGTATGAAGATCATCTGGAACATCTTGCAGAAGTCTTCGAAGCCCTCTCCAAGTACGGGATGAAATGTTTTATGTTATGTTATATCCTTTTTTACCTTTTCAGAAGCAGTTCAATAAAAGCCAGTGATCGGACAGCCCGAGGACGGGCTGTGTTCTACCAAGGGGGAGTGCGACGCCCTGACAAAATCAGGGTGTCACAGGAGACTGCACCCCTGTTCTAGGTGCAGGATTCTCTCCTCTTTGGTCCTCCATCACAATCCCCATACTGGTAAACAACACCAGCCATCTAAATCCTAGTCACCCCCCATGACAATAGGGACACACCAGTGGGCGGGGCCAAGCAGATGACAACGCCTACCTAGGGATTCTGAGGTGTTGGTTGACAGTTGAGAGGAGAGTTGACAGTTGAGTGGAGGAAGACAGTTGTGAGGAGAGGAGAAGAGAGACAGTGAACAGAGTAGTCAGGAGTAGGAGCTCCTGGGCTACCGGACGACTGGACAACTGACTAGGTGGCAGTCACTAGACAGAGCCACAGGCGACGGAGATCCGGTCGCGGGAAACCTTAAGTGGACTGGGGCAGGGTCATAGCCCACTGGTACCGACAGCGGGAATCCGGTCCGGAGCCATGCACAGACAGGGAGCAGCTTTAAGCCCCTTACCAATTGACCAGCCGGGGGACAAGATTTCAGGTCTTGTCCCACAGGAGGCCCAGATAGAGCATGACGGAAGCCCAACGAGGGGGATAGGGCTCCACAATTGCCTGCTAAGATCCCACGGGTCAGTTTTCGTGAGCCACAGCTCCCAAAAGTCAGTAATACTGAGACAACACCTCCCCTACCCGTGGAGGGGATAACATCCAGCTGCCCCACTCCATCAGCCCCAGGCACCACCTCCAGCGGCAGCGGCGGTGCCACCAAAATCACCACAGACCACGGGTGGCGTCACTGACAAACCTCCCCTATATATATATATAATACCCCCTTTTTCACTTGTGGGCGACAGACGAGTGCTCAGGCCCGGGTACGCCTTCCCCTCAAGCCACCGCAACGACCCCAGATCCGAGCGTCTTGAGCAGCCCCCCTGCCATGGTCTTTTCCCCTGCCCGCAACACCTCCTCAATACTTACTTATCTGCTCAGCTTCTGACCCAGGTTTGTACTCTAACTTTGGCTCTGCTTCCCTCTGGCTTGTAACATGACCTCCTGGCTTTTCGATCTTCTGCTCTCACCTGACTCTGGCTTAGCTTGCTCATTTGTACAGACATGACTTTCCAGCACCGACCTTAGGCTTTCTGACCAATCTCTTGCATCTCCGCATTGGTGCTAGTGACCTCTACTGGTCTTGTGCTAGACTACACTCAGGAGCACTCCATGGTCCCTGAGTTCCTGCACTCCCTAGTGGTAGCATCACAAAAGTGTATTGGCCGTGTCTGACCATACAGGGACATGGTCTGATTATACCACAGCTTCCCAACATGGGATCATAGCTGATTGTTTTTGTCAGGTAAAACATTTCCCTGTCTGTTTTTTTTTTTAAAGTTTTATCTGAAAGGCAGAATTATTTGCTCTTCCATACAGTAAATATACTGTTTTACTTCCTCCCCTCCCCAGGAGATGTGGTTTGATCAGACCTTGTTCCTGTATAGTCAAACACGACCATTACACAGTACATAGCAGGGGCACATACATACAACTTTCTCAGCACAGGGACATTTTTGTTAAAGACACCAATTGTGCAAATTATTAGTATGTCAGGATCTATTAATTAAAATGAAGTTTCTTAGTGGGGAAAATCCCTATAACCATACAAGGATTATATTACTATGCCTCAAGCACACAGGCACATTATAGGTTTATATAACCACTGAACTACACTGAGCCATAATATGGCAAACTATCAAGTTTGTGGTCTTTTGTTTTACCTTGACGTGTTCCAAATTTCTTATTATAAAAAGCGTAATCAGCTTTTTGTCAGTTGGATTTCATACACATACAGCCAAAGAAAAATCTCCTTAGATGCAGTAAGAGGTACAGAGGTATTCTCGGCTCAAATAATTAGTTATTTATTAATATAAAATATCATTAATTATGTTTATTATGATCTATAATTATTAATATTATAAAATGTAATACAAATTTAATTTAGTTATACATTTAAGAATATATCACTTTGTAAAAAGGCACATACTTAACACAACAGATAAGACGCCAAATCAAATTAATAAAAAGCAAAAATTACACAAATCAATCAGTGCAATATTAGATTAAAGGCTTTTTATTGCCATATTTATGTCTATATGCTTGTTTTATGCCAAAATAGTTGAATATATTTAGTTCTACTTACTGATGCTTAATATTTCCTTTATATACAGTAACTGCTCCAAAAACCATTAGCAAAATACTTTGCTAAGTCATTGACACCATGATATATTGACTCTAAGAGAATCATATTTCAAATCACAGCTGTTTTTGGATCTTGACATGTAACATCCTTCCAAGGGTCCTATTTTTATATAAATATTCAGGCTAACATAAAGCTGTCCTTAAGGAAGATTGAACTCCCTCATCAACAGTCTCCACACCTCCTGCTGAAGACCTAAGCAGATGTCAAAAGACATCTTTCAACAGTAGTATCAGATTTGCTTAGTGATACATTTCTTCGTGGCCTGCCACCTTGATTCTATTAAAGGTGTTGGAGTGTTGTAAAAATCAGCTTCAGGAAAAGTTTCTTACAAAAGCTGTAAATTATAAAATTATTGCACAATGGGAAATAATGTGATCTCATCCAAACATTTATTCATTTTAGAAGGTGATTTTTATAAAGTGGTCAAAGAATGAATATTGTGTTTCTCCTAAGATCACTGTGAAAACATATGCAGAAGTGGGTGGCCCCAATATGTTTTCTAAAAAAATAGTCTCCTCTAAAGGGCAATGGGGTGACTGGCTGCCCGAACAATTAGTACTGTTTGATCATCAAACCAGTTTACAGGCCGCCTGTTGTGTTCAAGACGGACAGCGATCCATTGCTTTTCTAATATATAATACAAAAGTGAGATTGTGATCATTTTTAAACAGAAAGTTTGGGGTAATTCATCATGAGAAGATGTCAGTTTTGTTTGTTGCTGGGTAGCCTTTACACCAAGTTTATCAATGTTCTGTACAATGTTTGATAAATGTGATGATTTCTGTCGCTTTTTTATGACACTCACAACTGAAGTAACAACTGCGGCTTTTTAATTCTTAAATCTGGTTCAAGCCTTATTTGCATAAATAACCACACCCACATTCCAATCTACGTTTTAACCCTTTCCCAACTCATTTTCATATTTGCGCTTTTGTATTTTACTCTAACGGCCGCTTTACACGCAGCGACACCGCTGAACCGATGTCGTTGGGGTCACGGAATTCGTGACGCACATCCGGCCGCTTTAGCGATGTCATTGCATGTGACACCTACGTGCGATCGAAAATCGTGCAAAATCGTTAATCGTTGACATGCTCCTCTATTCCCAAAAATCGTTGCTGCTGCAGGTACGATGTTGTTCGTCGTTCCTGCAGCAGCACACATCGCTATGTGTGACACCGCAGGAACGAGGAACCTCACCTTACCTGCGGCCGAACGCAATGAGGAAGGAAGGAGGTGGGCGGGATGTTCGTCCCGCTCATCTCCGCCCCTCCGCTTTGATCGGGTGGCAGCTTAGTGACGTCGCTGTGATGCCGAATGAACCACCCCCTCAGAAAGGAGGCGGTTTGCCGGTCACAGCATCGTCACTAGGCAGGTAAGTAGTGTGACGGATCCAAGCGATTTTGTGCGCCACGGGCAGCGATTTGCCCGTGATGCACAAACGATGGGGGCGGGTACGCACGCAAGCGATCTCGCTAGCGAGATCGCAGCATGTAAAGCGGCCTTAAGAGTATTTTTCCATCAGCCTGGCTATATATGAGTATTTTTGGGGAATGAGTTATAGTTTCGAATGAATGACACCATTTATGTTGCCATATAATGTACTGGAAAACTGGAAAATAATATCAAAGTGTGGTGAAATGGGCTTTTGTTTTAAATATGTACATTATATGGTAAAAATGATCTAACAATATGATTTTTCAGTTAAGTAAAATTACAGCGACACCAAACTTGTACAGTTTTTTTTATTTAATTATAGAAAATATTTTGAAATTTAGAATTTAGGGGCTACTGCGCTATGCTATGTGAGAAAGCACAAATGTAAAGTTACCTGCAGGTGGTGCTTGGATAAGTGTCTCATCACTTACAGATAACTTTACATTTGGGTTTTATCACATAGGATAGCGCGGTAGTCCCTAAATTCTATTTCACTACCCCTTGCTTTCTTTTGATAGGTTCTCTCGTGAACCTTGTCTACTACCTGCAGCATCCTCATAATTCAAGTTTCCCAGTTAATTAAATAAATGTATTTGAATTTATTTATCCACAACCACCTCTCTGTTCCTTTTTTGAGCGCCAGTGTTTGACTTATATATATTTTGAAATTTATATATTTAAAAATGTACAAATTTGTACTTCCATTTTCTGAGACCCATAACTTTTTTTATATTTCTATCAATGGACCTATGTGAGCATTTTATTTATGTGGTGAGCTGAGTTTTTATATTGATGTCATTCTGGTGTATATATGAAATTTTGATTGCTTTTTAATGCATTTTTTATTGGGGGGATGCAGAGACCAAAAAACCCCTGCACATCCGGTATTTCATTTTTTATTTTTATTTTTTTAGGGTACTTAATTTTTAGGTTGATAAGTCAAACTTATACGACCATATTTGTGATGCTATATATGTTTTTTTATTTATTTAATTTTAAAAGGGAACAATGGGGCGATACAAATTTTTTTTATTTTTAGATATTTTGAAAAACATTTTTTTCACATTTCAACTTGATTTTTTTCTGTCCTTTTAAGGAATTTATGATTGATCGCTTTTTACTAACATTTTGCAGTATATAGAAAAAATTATGTTTTCCTGTTAATTGCAACAACAGGCTGGGCTTTATAGGCGGACTAAGATGGCAGCCACTGAGGCCTTCAGCAAGCCATTGACTACTATGATAACCCATGAGTATCCCACAATGATTTTTGCAGTGGGGATGAGAGCTTATGCAGATAGGTAATTTAATCCCGTTCACATGCAAAGCACCATGGAATCAGTGGTGCACTAAAAATAAATAATAATAATTTAAATACACAGATTGACAGTGGCATTCAAATAGTTAAGCGGCAGGGATATGCACTAGCTTTAGTGGTTGCAATTACAGGCAGATGCCGGCTGCCAAGTGAGGAATAAAGTGCAGGCTCAGCTCCTGAGTACGTTTCATATGTGTAGAACCTGGAAGGAGTTAAAAGTGGAAAGAGCAGAGTAAAATAGCAAAAAATGACAATTGATGGCGTGCAAAATCTCTTGCTAAATATCCCCTTTTAAATTATTTTGCCATCTTAATACTGTAATGTCATCTAAAAAATATGTTGTACATTTTTAGATAGAAGTCTAAAATCTATAAATAGATGGATGAAATGAATATAGGATGTTTTAAGAAATTTAGAAAAATATGTATATTATTATGTAATATAAGATTCTATAATACATTTCAGGATAAATAGTATAGTTTTATAATCATGGTGATTACGGTATATATTTTGTTGTATGTTAAGGAAAACAGGTATTTGGGGGAAAAAAGCACGTGATTCAACAATACAATTTGTCATCATGTCATCTCATTACCCTTGACATCAACACCTTGATTTTAGTGCTAACAGTGACATAAAAGAAACATAATATAGTATTTTTTATTTTGTGGGTATATTTAACAAACTACTCTGTAAATATTCAGCATTGCAGAAGGCCAACACTGTATTAAGCTAAAAATAATTTCTAAAGTTTTTATCATAGACCTAATTCCATAGAGACATATGTAGCAGAAAACAACCTCGATAATTGCTCTGATTAAGGAGATAATGTTCTTTAGCATGTGTCTGGGCATTCTAGCCAGATTCTGTTGGAACTCTTAACTGCAGGATGCTGCCACATGACTGATATGCCCACTGGGTCGCCGTGCTTGACGCCATCAGGTTAGCAGCTTTGCTTCAAATTTGGGTTGAATTATTGTTTTCGTTGTTTTCAGTTAATGCCCTTGCATCCTTTTTTCTTTTTTAGAATACACTACATGAAATAGAGAGACATGAGTATTTGGTGCAGTTTTTTATTAATTTTGTTATAATCATATCATTCTTATAAACTATTTAAACAATCATTAAAAATCAATTAAGATTGTATATCTTCATCTTTTGTCTAAAACCTTTTTTAATTGCCTCTTGGGGATTAACATCTTAACTAATTTACAGTTCGGGGTCCATACTAGATACCTAACCGTGCACAGACCCCAAACATGGACTGTTCAGGTAAGTCCATGTTCCTGTTCGGGTTTGGTCATCTAATAAAAAAATTAAAAAAAGGAAAAAGGAATAAAAATGGTTATTAAGGCAGGACAACCATACTTACAGAGTTTCTGCACAGCTGTCACAATGCTTCTGGGTCCGCTCATTAACTGTTTCCCAATACTTGACGTACCAATCATCATAAAAGTTGGTCTGTTTCAGAGCAATGACGTACAGGTTCGTCATAGTGGTAGAGGGGCTTCTTGCGCTGTACCCTCACAATCGCTGCCAGGTCTCTGGCTGATGTTACAGCCGGGACTCAGCTCTCACTGCCAGGATTGTTGCCCATGCCACTCCGGGCAAATTAACCCTGTAAATGCTGTGATCATTGCGATCACAGTATTCAGGAGTTCAGGAGGCAGAGTGTCACGCAGTAACTACTGGATACCACCAGTAGCACAGGAATTCCCGGCAAGCGCTGCAACACACAGGGTACACGGTACAACCAACGGTGAGCCCTGGTGCTAGGTAAAGGTGAGCAGGGTGCCTCCTAAACTCGTCTGATGTTGATGCCTGCACTCCCTAATGGCCCTATATGGGTTTTTCCCCCCCATCACCGGTCAGGTGCGTATCCCTGTCTTTCCCTAGACTCAGTACTGTATAGTGCGCATGGCAGTGGGAATGCTGGTCCCGCTCAAGGTTAAAGACACAGAGAAGATTAGACAGACCAGGGTACAATTAACACTAGAACTACTGGACTTGTGACACCTATATAGAAATACATAGTGCAAAGTAGTCAAAATGACTACCTCAGTAGTTCTAGTGTTAACAGGAATCATACAAAACACTCTAAACAACAAGAGGTAATAATGAGGTAAAAAAACAAAAAGGACAAGGGAAAGGGAAAACTCAACACAGCTTTTACACAGCAAATATTCTCTGAATGGTTTTCTGGTACACAGCTCACAGTTTCCCTCTAGAGGCAAGCTAAGCAGAAACTATCACCAGCGATAACCTGAGCTAGGAGGGAAATCTTTATAGCAAAGCTAATTAGCAATAGAGAACACCTGGCTATTGCTTTCATTCAGAGTTCAGGAGACCAGAGGATTTACTTAACCCAGTAGTGCTGGCTAAAGGAGAATCTGCACAGTCAACAATATTAACTTGAGCAACTGTGTATGAAGCCCTGCACTGTGATCTCCTGACAACAAAAATAGGAGCGACCACTGTCCGTCATGGTACCCTTATGACACAAGGAGAAGATAGCTTACCTAACCCTGGCTATCGGGTCCCTGTAATGGAAGGTCTAATGGAGCTAAAACTTCAGTGTCCGCACAGAGGCATGGTATTTTCTCAGTTTTATGATACTTGATTGAATCCTTATTTCCTTATACATGCTGCAGGTCTCCCATTTTGGATAAATAAAACAATTTTAGAGTATCACCAAAGCCCTACTATGTTTTACTGAAAGCAGGGTGCTCTTTTCGGCATATCCTTCACTTGTCCTCCTCCTGCTGATCTATATAAATACAGTGCCTACAAGTAGTATTCAACCCCCTGCAGATTTAGCAGGTTTACACATTCGGAATTAACTTGGCATTGTGACATTTGGACTCTAGATCAGCCTGGAAGTGTGAAATGCACTGCAGCAAAAAAAGAATTTTTTTTTTTTTTTTTTTTTTAAATTTTGAAAAGTTTATTCAGAGGGTCATTTATTATTCAACCCCTCAAACCACCAGAATTCTGTTTGGTTCCCCTAAAGTATTAAGAAGTATTTCAGGCACAAAGAACAATGAGCTTCACACGTTTGGATTAATTATCTCTTTTTCCAGCCTTTTCTGACTAATTAAGACCCTCCCCAAACTTGTGAACAGCACTCATACTTGGTCAACATGGGAAAGACAAAGGAGCATTCCAAGGCCATCAGAGACAAGATCGTGGAGGGTCACAAGGCTGGCAAGGGGTACAAAACCCTTTCCAAGGAGTTGGGCCTACCTGTCTCCACTGTTGGGAGCATCATCCAGAAGTGGAAGGCTTATGGAACTACTGTTAGCCTTCCACGGCCTGGACAGCCTTTGAAAGTTTCCACCCGTGCCGAGGCCAGGCTTGTCTGAAGAGTCAAGGCTAACCCAAGGACAACAAGGAAGGAGCTCCGGGAAGATCTCATGGCAGTGGGGACATTGGTTTCAGTCAATACCATAAGTAACGTACTCCACCGCAATGGTCTCCTTTCGAGACGAGCCCGTAAGGTACCTTTTCTTTCAAAGCGTCATGTCAAGGCTCGTCTACAGTTTGCTCATGATCACTTGGAAGACTCTGAGACAGACTGGCTCAAGGTTCTCTGGTCTGATGAGACCAAGATCGAGATCTTTGGTGCCAACCACACACGTGACGTTTGGAGACTGGATGGCACTGCATACGACCCCAAGAATACCATCCCTACAGTCAAGCATGGTGGTGGCAGCATCATGCTGTGGGGCTGTTTCTCAGCCAAGGGGCCTGGCCATCTGGTCCGCATCCATGGGAAGACGGATAGCACGGCCTACCATAGAGATTTTGGCCAAGAACCTCCGCTCCTCCATCAAGGATCTTAAGATGGGTCGTCATTTCATCTTCCAACAAGACAACGACCCAAAGCACACAGCCAAGAAAACCAAGGCCTGGTTCAAGAGGGAAAAAATCAAGGTGTTGCAGTGGCCTAGTCAGTCTCCTGACCTTAACCCGATTGAAAACTTGTGGAAGGAGCTCAAGATTAAAGTCCACATGAGACACCCAAAGAACCTAGATAACTTGGAGAAGATCTGCATGGAGGAGTGGGCCAAGATAAATCCAGAGACCTGTGCCGGCCTGATCAGGTCTTATTAAAGACGATTATTAGCTGTAATTGCAAACAAGGGTTATTCCACAAAATATTAAACCTAGGGGTTGAATAATAATTGACCCACACTTTTATGTTGAAAATTTATTAAAATTTAACTGAGCAACATAACTTGTTGGTTTGTAAGATTTATGCATCTGTTAATAAATCCTGCTCTTGTTTGAAGTTTGCAGGCTCTAACTTATTTGCATCTTATCAAACCTGCTAAATCTGCAGGGGGTTGAATACTACTTGTAGGCGCTGTATACTGTGTATAGATATATAGATAGATATATACAATACAGACCAAAAGCTTGGACACACCTTCCCATTCAAAGAGTTTTCTTTATTTTCATGACTCTGAAAATTGTAGATTCACATTGAAGGCATCAAAACTATGAATTAACACATGTGGAATTAAATACTTAACAAAAAAGTGTGAAACAACTGAAAATTTGTATTATATTCTAGGTTCTTCAAAGTAGCCACCTTTTGCTTTGATTACTGCTTTGCACACTCTTGGTATTCTCTTGATGAGCTTCAAGAGGTAGTCTCCGGAAATGATCTTCCAACAGTCTTGAAGGAGTTCCCAGAGATGCTTAGCACTTGTTGGCCCTTTTGCCTTCACTCTGCGGTCCAGCTCACCCCAAACCATCTTGATTGGGTTCAGGTCTGGTGACTGTGGAGGCCAGGTCATCTGGCGTAGCACCCCATCACTCTCCATCTTAGTCAAATTGCCCTTACACAGCCTGGGGGTGTGTTTGGGATCATTGTCCTGTTTAAAAATAAATGATGGTCCAAATAAATGCAAATCGGATGGAATAGCATGCCGCTGCAAGATGCTCTGGTAGCCATGCTGGTTCAGTATGCCTTGAATTTTTGAATAAACCCCCAATAGTGTCACCATCAAAGCACCCCTACACCATCACACCTCCTCCTCCATGCTTCACGGTCGGAACCAGGCATGTAGAGTCCATCCGTTCACCTTTTCTGCATCACACAAAGTCACAGTGGTTGGATCCAAAGATCTCAAATTTGGACTCATCAAACCAAAGCACAGATTTACACTGGTCTAATGTCCATTCCTTGTGTTCTTTAGCCCAAATAAGTCTCTTCTGCTTGTTGCCTGTCCTAAGCAGTGGTTTCCTAGCAGCTATTTTACCATGAAGGTCTGCTGCACAAAGTCTCCTCTTAACAGTTGTTCTAGAGATGTGTTTGCTGCTAGAACTCTGTGTGGCATTGACCTGGTCTATAATCTGAGCTGCTGTTAACCTGCAATTTCTGAGGCTGGTGACTCAGATAAACTTATCCTTCTCACCAGAGGTGACTCTTGGTCTTCCTTTCCTGGGGCAGTCCTCATTTAAGCCAGTTTCTTTGTAGCATTTGATGGTTTTTGCCACTGTACTTGGGGACACTTTCAAAGTTCTCCCAATTTTTCGGACTGACTGACCTTCATTTCTTAAAGTAATGATGGCCACTAATTTTTCTTTACTTAGCTGCTTTTTTCTTACCATAATACAAATTCTAACAGTCTATTCAGTAGAACTATCAGCTGTGCATCCACCAGACTTCTGCACAACACAACTCATGATCCCAACCCCATTTATAAGGCAAGAAATCCCACTTATTAAACCTAACAGGGCACACCTGTGAAGTGAAAACCATTTCCGGTGACTACCTCTTGAAGCTCATCAAAAGAATGCCAAGAGTGTGCAAAGCAGTAATCAAAACAAAAGGTGTCTACTTTGAGGAATCTAGAATATAAGACATATTTTCAGTTGTTTCACAATTTTGCTAAGTATTTCATTCCACATGTGTTAATTCATAGTGTGATGCCTTCAATCTGAATCTACAGTTTTCAGAGTCAGGAAAATAAAGAAAACTCTTTGAATGAGAAGGTGTGTACAAACTTTTAGTCAGTACTGTATATATATGTATATATATATATATATATATATATATATAT
The DNA here is from genome assembly GCF_048569485.1 of Anomaloglossus baeobatrachus. Lineage (NCBI taxonomy): Eukaryota > Metazoa > Chordata > Amphibia > Anura > Aromobatidae > Anomaloglossus > Anomaloglossus baeobatrachus. Next base: position 370,458,573 of record NC_134355.1, read on the forward strand.
ATATATATATATACAGTGCTGGCCAAAAGTATTGGCACCCCTGCAATTATGTCAGATAATACTCAGTTTCTTCTTGAAAATGATTGCAATCTCAAACTCTTTGGTATTATTAACTTCACTTATTTTGCTTGCAATGAAAAAACACAAAAGAGAATGAAACAAAAATCAAATCTTCTTTCTTTGGCAAACTGCTCCAGGTCCCTGAGATTTGAAGGGTGCCTTCTCCAAACTGCCATTTTGAGATCTCTCCACAGGTGTTCTATGGGATTCAGGTCTGGACTCATTGCTGGCCACTTTAGTAGTCTCCAGTGCTTTCTCTCAAACCATTTTCTAGTGCTTTTTGAAGTGTGTTTTGGGTCATTGTCCTGCTGGAAGACCCATGACCTCTGAGGAAAACCCAGCTTTCTCACACTGGGCCCTACATTATGCTGCAAAATTTGTTGGTAGTCTTCAGACTTCATAATGCCATGCACACGGTCAAGCAGTCCAGTGCCAGAGGCAGCAAAGCAACCCCAAAACATCGGGGAATCAAGGAACCTCCGCCATGTCTGACTAGGGACCGTGTTCTTTTCTTTGAATGCCTCTTTTTTTTCCTGTAAACTCTATGTTGATGGCTTTTCCCAAAAAGCTCTACTTTTGTCTCATCTGACCAGAGAACATTCTTCCAAAACGTTTTAGGCTTTCTCAGGTAAGTTTTGGCAAACTCCAGCCTGGCTTTTTTTATGTCTAGGGGTAAGAAGTGGGGTCTTCCTGGGTATCCTACCATACAGTTCCTTTTTATTCAGATGCCGACGGATAGTATGGGTTGATACTGTTGTACCCTCGGACTGCAGGGCAGCTTGAACTTGTTTGGATGTTAGTCGATGTTCTTTATCCACCATTTGCACAATCTTGCGTTGAAATCTCTCGTCAATTTTTCTTTTCCTTCCACATTTAGGGAGGTTAGCCACAGTGCCATGGGCTTTAAACTTTTTGATGACACTGCGCACCGTAGACACAGGAACTTTCAGGTCTTTGGAGATGGACTTGTAGCCTAGAGATTGCTCATGCTTCCTCACAATTTGGATTCTTAAGTCCTTAGACAGTTCTTTGGTCTTCTTTCTTTTCTCCATGCTCAATGTGGTACACACAAGGACACAGGACAGAGGTTGAGTCAACTTTAATCCATGTCAACTGGCTGCAAGTGTGATTTAGTTATTGCCAACACCTGTTAGGTGCCACAGATAAGTTACAGGTACTGTTAATTACACAAATTAGAGAAGCATCACATGATTTTTCAAATAGTTTTTTCCACCCCCTTTTTTATGTTTGGTGTGGAATTATATCCAATTTGGCTTTATGACAATTTTGTGTATTTATTTTCATTGAAGACAAATTAAATGAAGTTAATAATACCAAAGAATTTGTGATTGCAATAATTTTCAAGAAGAAACTGAGTATCATCTGAAAGAATTGCAGGGGTGCCAATACTTTTGGCCAGCACTATATATATATATATATATATATATATATATATATATATATATATATATATATATATATATATATATATATATATATATACAGTATATTAGCTATTGAACCCTTTCTGTGCTCATGTGTCAATGATTTAGCATCGGGCAGGAGTTTGTGAATGGGGTATTGTTTTATCTATTCCTTCCCTAGCTGCATTCCACCCCTTTAATTTAAATTTTGTGCATCAGCCATCACCATTATTCCATTTATGGCTGGTGTCTATGTTCACAATGTAGTTGTATTCTTCACTAAAATGAGGCCTGATTCAGCGCGTTTGCATACTGCTGTAGAATGGCAAGCGGGGACAGAGGTAGTCGTGTGTGAAGGGGTTGTCAGGCCACAGTTCAGCCACTCGGTAATCCCTTGTCTCCCAGTTGCTGTAGGGATGCTTTCCTCCAGTCCATTTGTTCTCTGAGTCAATAAAGCATTGCCAGTGTTGAGAAACGTGTGATGGTGTCTCTGCGGCATTCTTGTTTTGCATATTTTCCCAGGGGGCCTTGTTCTAGTGTCACTGCATTGAGAAACACGTGATGGTGTCTCCGTGATGTTGGATGTTGATCTCCCCGAGGTCAACCATCCTTACCTATGTAGTCTTCTACTAGGTATTGCTCCCACTAGCCAGTTTCCTACTCCACACTGATGAGGGGCAAATCCCCCGAAACAGCTGTCTGTGGATGGATACCATGTTTTGGTATAGGCGGTTTCCTTGACTGGAGACTTCCCTTCCCATGGTTGTTCCTTCCCGGTAAAAGAACTGGCTAGTTTCCTGCCAGCATTGAAAAACATGTGATGGTGTCTCCGCAGCATTCTTGTTTTGCATATTTTCCCAGGGGGCTTTGTTCTAGTGTCACTCTGTTGAGAAACACGTGATGGTGTCTCCACGGTGTTGGATATTGATCTCCCCGAGGTCAACCATCCTTACCTATATGTCTGTGTATACTGTCTGTCTGTGTATAATGTCTGTCTGTATATACTGTCTGTCTGTGTATACTGTCTGTCTATTTATACTGTCTGTCAGTACTGTCTGTCTGTGTATACTATCTGTCTGTCTGTGTATACTGTCTGTTTGTCTATGTATACTGTCTCTTTGTGTATAATGTCTGTCTGTGTGTGTATACTGTCTGTCTATGTATACTGTCAGTAAATACTGTCTGTGTATACTGTCTGCCTGTGTATACTGTCTGTCTGTGTATTCTGTCTGTCTGTGTATACTATCTGTCAATACTGTTTTTATGTCTGTGTATACTGTCAGTCTATCCTGTCTGTCTGTGTATACTTTCTGTCTGTGTATACTATCTGTCAATACTGTCTGTGTATACTGTCTGTCTGTCAATACTGTTTGTCTGTGTATACTGTCTGTCAATACTCTGTCTGTCTGTGTATACTGTCTGTCTGTGTATACTGTCTGTCAATACTGTCTTTCTGTCTGTGTATACTGTCTGTCAGTCTATCGTGTCTGTCTATTCTGTCAGTATGTCTGTCTGTCTGTGTATACTGTCTGTCTGTCTGTACATCCTATCTATCCATCCATCCTACCTGTCTGTACATCTATCTATACATCTATCTTATTTAGCTATACAAAATTCCATATGCCTAATTATGAAAGTGAACATGTAGTATAATCGTTTATTTTATTTTTTTATTGTGTGCGGCGCAGTGGGGGGCTATATACCAAGATGAGTGAGCTATATAGCATGATGGAGGCTATATACCAAGTTGAGGGGCTATATACCAGGATGGAGTGCTATATACCAGGATGGGGCCATATATACCAACATGGGCCATGATGGGGGTCATATATACCTGGATGGGCAATGATGTGGACATCTATACTAGGGTGAGGCCATATATACCAGGCTATATCCATGATTGGGGTCATACACAAGGATGGGGCCATAATGAGGACATATATCAGGGTGGGTCCATATATACCAGGCTATATCCAGGATGGGGACAAATACCAGGAATGGACCATATATGCCAGGATATAGGCATGATTGGGGGTCATACACCAGGATGGGTCCATGATGGGAAAATATATCATGATGGGGTCATGATAGGGAGATATATACCTGAATGGGGCCATGATAGTGGACATATATACAAGGATGCGGGACATATTTACCAGGAAGTGGCCTAGGATGGGCGGCTCAGGCTCAAACTCTGCATCGGGGCTCATCAGACTGTAGTTATTATGCCACTACATACACTACCTAAATAAAAACACATATGCTTGTTTTTTCTCACTATCTCACATGAAGTCAGAATAAACCTTTCCTGTTTTAGGTCATTAGGAACCAAAATGATTTACATTTGCCAAATGCCAGAATAATGAGAGAGAATTTTTAAGGCATTTTTATTACTTTCTGCAAAGTCAAAAGTTTACATACACTAAAGGGTGCTTTACACGCTGCGGCATCACTAACGATATATCGTCGGGGTCATGTCGTTAGTGATGCACATCCGGCACCATTAGGGAAATCGCAGCGCGTGACACCAAGGAGCGATGATCAATGAGCGCAAAGACGTGAAAAATCGTTGCTCGTTGATACGTCGCTCCTTTTCCAAATATCGTTGCTGCTGCAGGTACGATGTTGTTCGTCGTTCCTGCGGCAGCACACATCGCTATGTGTGACACCGCAGGAATGACGAACATCTCCTTACCTGCGTCCACCGGCAATGAGGAAGGAAAAAGGTGGGCGGCATGTTCCGGCCGCTCATCTCCGCCCCTCCTCTGCTATTGGACGGCTGCCGTGTGACATCGCTGTGACGCCGCACAAACCGCCCCCTTAGAAAGGAAGCGTATCGCCGGCTCGAGCAACGTTGCAGGGAAGGTAAGTCTATGTGACGGGTGTTAGCAATATTGTGCGCCACGGGCAGCGATTTGCCCGTGACGCACAACCGACAGGGGGCGGGTACGCTCGCTAGCGATATCAGTACCGATATCGCAGTGTGTAAAGTACCCTTAAGGCCATTTGAGCACATTGCATTTTTTCTTGCATTTTGGTTGTGTTTTAAACTGCACTGTGTCATTGACAAAATGCATGTGTTTTGCTTCCCCAGCAGAGTCTATGATAAATCAGAAATTTCCATGCGCACGTTGCTTTTTTTTAGGCAGTGTTTTGTTTGACTAATATTTGTCATAATCGTTGCGTAAATAAAGTAGCATGTCACGTCTTCGTTGCGTTTTGTGAACATTTTCCACCCATTGAAATGAATGAGGTGTGTCAAAATGGAACCAAAATGTTTAGCTGTGCGTTTGCATTGCATTATTGTTGCATTTTGGTTCCCTTCTTGTCAACAAAAATGCAGGTCTCTCTCTTGGTCTCTCTCTCTCTCTGTCGGTCTCGATCTCTCTCTCTCTGTCGGTCTCAGTCTCTCTCTATCTGTTGGTCTCTCTCTCGGTGTCTCCCTCTCCCTCTCTCCCTCCTTCATATTCACCGATCACTGGCGTGTCTATCACACTGCTCCCGCGGCCTCTCCTGCTTCTGAAAGTTCTGAGCGCTCATTAGGCCTATCTCATATTCACTTCACCGCTCCTTAGGCTCATCTCATATTTACTGCTTCCCCCGCCCATCGGCGCCAATGGTTGTTTGCAGTCAGACACCCCCCCACGCTGAGTGAAAGCTGTCAGACTGCAACCAATCACCGCCGCCAGTGGGTGGGACTATATCATGCAGTACAATAAATAAATAAGTAATTAAAAACCGACGTGTGGTCCCCCCCAATTTTGATACCCAGCCAAGATAAAACCACACAGCTGAGGGTTGGTATTCTCAAACTGGGGAGGCCTATCGTTTTTAGGCTGTCCCCTAGCCTAAAAATATCAGCCAGCAGCCGCCCGGAATTGCCATATCCATTAGATGCGACAGTCCCAGGACCTTACCCAGCTCATCCCGATTACGCTTGTGCTGTGGCAATCGGTGTAATAAGGAGTTAATGGCAGCCCATAGCTGCCAATAAGTCTTAGGTTAATCATGGCAGGCGTCTATGAGACACCCCCCATTTAAATTTGTAAGTGAAAGTAAATAAACAAATACACCCAAAAAAATTCTTTATTTGGAATAAAAGACAAAAAAACACCTTCTTTCCCCACTTTATTAACCCTCAAGCATCCCTCCAGGTCCGACGTAATCCACACGAGGTCCCACGATGTTTCCTGCTCTCCTACATCTGAAGCTCACAGCGAGCGGCCATGGAGCATGACCCCTCACTGTGAGTTCCACGCAGCAACTGAAGTGTGTCACGCTATCAGTGGTGACGTCACTCAGGTTACCCGCGGCCACAGCTAGAGTCCTCCATCTGTGATAGCAAGTCGCCTGAGTGACTGAAGTGAGCAGCGTGATCAGCGGTGCCGTCACTCAGGTGATTTGCTGTCGCAGGTGAGTCCTTCACCTGTAACCGCAAATATGGCCGTGACACAGAGACAGAGCGCGCGATGAGAATGAGCTAGGGTAAAGCTCTGAAGTCACAGCTGCGGGCCCCGCAGTACTGTCTGTGTTGCAGCACTGATGTCAGAAGTTCACCCGAGTTCATTCACATCGCATGGCTCTGTCTCTGTCAGCTGTCAGCGGTCAGTCATGATATCTATTCTTTCTATCTATTTTTTCTATATATCCCTTTATCTATGTATTCTAGCTATATATCAAATCATATCCTATCATATTTTATTTCTCCTTTAAAAATGTAAAACCACCGCGGCGGGGTTGGTCAACATGCTCGAGTACTTGGAATCTGAGCTGTGGTAAATCACGGATACAATGCTCATTCAGCGTACCGCCCTTGCACCCACCCCCTGGCCGCCTCATTGTCACGTGCTAATGCACGTCACTGACATGCGCACTCTGTGCGTTCCACATGTGCGTTCCACCACACGTTACCGGATGTGACGCGCCTCCCATCACACCACTGACTTCCTTATAATGGCGCCACCCGGCAGCCGTCCTCACGCCGCTGCAGCCTCTCTCCCTGCCACTGATGCCAGTCCCGGATCTCCACTGCAGGTAGCGCTGCTGTCCTGCACACTCCAACCACCACCGATTTTGGGATTACCCCTTTTCACCATGCTGCTTTGTCTTCCAGGCGTCCTGTCACCTCACATTGAGATCCTGTCACCCCTTCACCCACGGTATGTAGCATCTGCCTCCCTGTTGTCACTAACCATACTTACCATCTGTGCTCCTTCTCCCTCCTTCCCTCACTCTTCCTCCTCCGTTCCTCTTGTCTTTCCCTTTTTCCCTTTTCCCACTTTTCCCTCCCTTCTGTCTCTCCTCCTTTCTCTCCTCCTTCCTTTTCCCTCTTCTCTTTTTTCTCTTTCCCTCTCCTTCTCTTCCTCCTTCCCTCCCTCTCTTTTCCTCCCTCTCTTTCCCTCCCTTTCTCTTCCTCTCTCTCTTTCCCTCTCTCTCTTTTTCTCTCCCTCCCTTTCTCTCCCTCTCTTTCTCTCCTTCCTTTTCTCTCCCTCTCCCTCTCTCCCTATCTCTTTCTATTTTCTCTCCCTCTCTCTTTCCGTCTCTCTCCTTCCTTTTTCTTTTTTCTCTTTTTCTTCCTTTTCTCTCCCTCTTTTTTTCTCCCCTTTCCTTCTCTCTCTCTCTCTCTGTTTCTCTCTCTCTCTCTCTGTTTCTCTCTCTTCGTTTCTCTCTCTCTCCACTCACCTTGGTATTGATACCAGCTCCGGCTGTTTGATTTGAATATCAGCTTCGGCTGTCTGCCTTTACCTGGATCACCTGACCATTATTATCTCCTATGGTACGCAAGTTTGTTATCATACCTGTACTAATTTTCTCTCTCTCCATGTGATTAAGAGCATACTCTGCAAAAACGTGTGGAACCTTGCCATTATTTGCAAACCCCCGGTTGTCCTCCGAGACCCGTGGTTCCTTACTCTGACCAGTGATGTACGTTCCGCAGTATATTTTCATGTATATTTGTATTATTTTGTACATAATCTATGTATCACCTGTATATAATGCACTCATTATTGTTATTGTCTTCACACCTTTTCAGGCAACAACCTTGAGAAAGGCTCTATGCCAAAACGTTGGTGCTGTTGCTCTGGTTAGGTTCCTTTTGCAGTGTATTAGTGAATAAATTCACTTTTGCATAATCCCCCCCTTGTCTTCATTTTGAGTGCTGGGATTCTTTTTACTATATGATTCTTTATCCCCTAAGCACCTTTAGTGTATGTGGTGAAGCCTGTAATTTCTATATATTTATATTACTATTTTTCCAGTGCTCCCACTGTACCATCTAGTCCCATGTCGGCTCCTGTTCTCTCCTTTAATGATGAGCAAGCCGCTAGTATCCTTGCCAAGGTGACTACAAGGACTCAGTTCCTCACCATCCCCTCAGACGAGATCCGCACACGCAATTTCTTAAGGGAGACCAAGAGGAACACAGCCCTTGAACTTCACGCAGCCACTTTGGCTGAATATTTCAAAACCCAGAGAATCCCGAGGGGGCTGAGGGTCTCTTTACGGCCCACGCTGTTCTCAGACAACTCTGAGTACTGCAAGTCATTTGAGAGCATTCTTAACAAATGTTCTCTTGACATTATACTTCTTACAGTTGACTATCTGCAAAAGGAACTCATCAGTATTGACGCTAATATCAAGAATATAGAGACACAACTCTCCCAGACTCTGAACGCTACGGCCCTAGAGGAGCTCAATACCAAGTGTAACTCTACACTGTCTGAATACAGAGACACTCTTCAGATCCGCAAACGTGACAAATTCTTGCGGGACCAAGATTATCTCAAGAACCGCGTATACCAATGGCAATCATCTGCTCCGTCTCGCAATTATCGCCGTGGCGGCGGTTTCTCTTCTGGGTCCGACAGCGACCACTTCTCTACAGATTCCCAGTCTTTTTTAGGTCCGAGACGTCCCGGAAAAAACAGACGAGGAGGGGGTGGAAACACCGGGGGACGCCCAGACAGAGTCACAACTCGCTCCCAGGTAGGGACAACATTGTGTACAACATATCCAGCCAGACCCTGTCCCTCCTTGAGACCCAGGTCCTACAGAAGGGACTCTCCTTTTGTCCCACCCCCTCCTTCAGCAACTTTAATCTAGAATATGACCATAACAGATTTTTTAGAAATCTTCGCCTGAAAGCACACTTTGCTACTGGTACTCCCGAGTTCAGCCCACCATCTTCCGCATCCGTTACTTCGTCACCCCCTAGTGGGTTTACACTTACGGGCCTCAACCTCAGGATTCCCAGCAATTACCAACCCCCACGCTGCTACCACCCAGTTGAGACCTTCATCAGCCTAGTCTCAAGGGATGTTCAGGCTATCACTACGGACATCAGTAGGGGGCACTACCACCTGAGTAACAACATGACCCCTGATGAACGCAGGGCCCTGACTTCACTTAAAAATCATAAGAACATTGTCATCAAGCCAGCCGACAAAGGCGGGGCGATCGGGGTACTAGATAGAATCTACTACATGGATGAAATCCGCCAGCAACTTAGTGACACCAATACTTACTGTCCATTACCCCATGATCCTACGTCCCGCATTTCCGCTCTGATACGGGAAAAGGTGCAATATTACAAACAAAATGCCATCATTGATGACAAATTGAGTGAGTTTTTGACTAATAACCATCCCATCACCCCGGTGTTTTATACCCTGCCCAAGATCCATAAAAATTTGACCTCTCCACCCGGCCGTCCCATCGTCGCATCCACCGACTCGCTACTCTCACCTATCTCTATGACCCTTGAAAAAATACTAACTCCGCATATTTCTAAAATTCGCTCATATTTGAAAGATACTAACTATTTCCTCTCCATTCTAAGATGCATCTCTAGTGTCCCGGATAACTGCCTACTCGCCACTCTGGATGTTTCCAGTTTGTATACGAGTATAGGCCATCATGAAGGCATCCATGCAGTTGACAGGTTCCTTGAGACTCACACTGACCTTCCCACCTCCAAAAAGGAGTTCTGTCTTGAAATGCTCGAGGTGGTCCTTACCCAGAATTTCTTCCTTTTTGAGGATCAGTTTTTTCTGCAATGTAGGGGGACCGCGATGGGATCTAACGTCGCGCCCCCGTACGCTAACATTTTCATGGACCACTTTGAGCACTGCCATATCTATCCCCATCCACTATTTGACAGCCATGTGACTCTATGGAAACGCTATATTGATGACATCTTTCTGATCTGGACCGGCGACGTTGTATCACTTAACTCCTTCTTTACTGGCATCAATAGTGCCACTGACAACATCTCATTCACCCTCCATCACAGTGATCACTCCATCAACTTCCTCGACACCACGGTAATCATCAACCCCGACCATACCCTCTCGACAGACTTGTACACAAAGCCGACTGACAGAAACAGTCTTCTCTTACATTCCAGCTGCCACCCACGGCACATCAAAAAATCTTTACCCCACTCTCAGCATTGCCATGTCGACCGGATAGTTTCAGATCCACCTATACGGTCAAACACCATACTGACATGGATAATAAATTTTTAGCCAGGGGCTACCCGCCATATGTGAGACCCCCACCCTCTCTTTCTGCTCCCAACCCACAATGTAAGAACAGGGTCCCCTTTGTGAGTACATATCACCCGTTCAGCCCCCTTATTAATGGTGTCATCTTTAAACATTGGCCTCTACTCCATCAAGCCTATCCTTCCATTTCGGAATTTGATTCTCGACCACTCATTTGCCACAAGCGGCCCCACAACCTGAGGGACAGCCTTGTCAGGGCTGACATTGGTCCCTCCAAGCCACCTGCCAGACAGATCTTCCTCTCGTGCCAATGTAAGGGGACTTTTCCATGCCTGCATTGTCTCCAATGTTCACATATCATCAAGGGTGATTTTTTCACACACCCATGTACCGGTAAAAAATTCCCGATCCGTGGATATTTCACCTGCAAATCTAACTTTGTCGTCTATCTGATTAAGTGCCCCTGCGGTCTTGGATATGTTGGTGAGACCACCCAACATATCCGGGACCGCATTAATAAGCACAAATCCACCATCCGCTGTAAACAGACCACCTTACCCATCCCAGCCCATTTTATTGCCGCAGGCCACACCATACCCCAGCTCAGATTCCAAGTACTCGAGCATGTTGACCAACCCCGCCGCGGTGGCAACCGCATCAAAACACTCAGAGAACGCGAGGCGTTCTGGATTCATACTCTCCAGACTCTAGAGCCACTAGAGCTCAATAGGGAATATGAGGACCCCGCTAACACACTTATGGGTTGTACTCTTATATGTCCTCTTGATTGTAATTTGTGACATTATACTGCCAGGTTTTCATTTTGTCAGTTATCCCCCTTTTTTTTCTTCCTCGGGTCCCATGTAACTATGGGTTTATACTTCCTTCACTTGTTTTGCTTAATGATACATATCTAAACTCTTATCCCTTATATGTCTCCTGCTAACCTTTGTTATTTACCCCCTCTTTTTTCCAGATATCGCACAACTGATCCTCTCCCATCCCTCACCTCCATTCAGTGGCACATTCCCATTCACCGCACGTTACCGGATGTGATGCGCCTCCCATCACACCACTGACTTCCTTATAATGGCGCCGCCCGGCAGCCGTCCTCACGCCACTGCAGCCTCTCTCCCTGCCACTGATGCCAGTCCCGGATCTCCACTGCAGGTAGCGCTGCTGTCCTGCACACTCCAACCACCACCGATTTTGGGATTACCCCTTTTCACCATGCTGCTTTGTCTTCCAGGCGTCCTGTCACCTCACATTGTGATCCTGTCACCCCTTCACCCACGGTATGTAGCATCTGCCTCCCTGTTGTCACTAACCATACTTACCATCTGTGCTCCTTCTCCCTCCTTCCCTCACTCTTCCTCCCCCGTTCCTCTTGTCTTTCCCTTTTTCCCTTTTCCCACTTTTCCCTCCCTCCTGTCTCTCCTCCTTTCTCTCCTCCTTCCTTTTCCCTCTTCTCTTTTTTCTCTTTCCCTCTCCTTCTCTTCCTCCTTCCCTCCCTCTCTTTCCCTCCCTCTCTTTTCCTCCCTCTCTTTCCCTCCCTTTTTCTTCCCCTCTCTCTTTCCCTCTCTCTCTTTTTCTCTCCCTCCCTTTCTCTCCCTCTCTTTCTCTCCCTCCTTTTCTCTCCCTCTCCCTCTCTCCCTATCTCTTTCTATTTTCTCTCCCTCTCTCTCTTTCCGTCTCTCTCCCTCCCTCTCTCTCTTTCCTCTTCTCTCCTTCCTTTTTCTTTTTTCTCTTTTTCTTCCTTTTCTCTCCCTCTTTTTTTCTCCCTTTCCTTCTCTCTCTCTGTTTCTCTCTCTCTCTCTGTTTCTCTCTCTTTTCCTCTCTCTCTCTGTTTCTCTCTCTTTTCCTCTCTCTCTTCGTTTCTCTCTCTCTCCACTCACCTTGGTATTGATACCAGCTCCGGCTGTTTGATTTGAATATCAGCTTCGGCTGTCTGCCTTTACCTGGATCACCTGACCATTATTATCTCCTATGGTACGCAAGTTTGTTATCATACCTGTACTAATTTTCTCTCTCTCCATGTGATTAAGAGCATACTCTGCAAAAACGTGTGGAACCTTGCCATTATTTGCAAACCCCCGGTTGTCCTCCGAGACCCGTGGTTCCTTACTCTGACCAGTGATGTACGTTCCGGAGTATATTTTCATGTATATTTGTATTATTCTGTACATAATCTATGTATCACCTGTATATAATGCACTCATTATTGTTATTGTCTTCACACCTTTTCAGGCAACAACCTTGAGAAAGGATCTCTGCCGAAACGTTGGTGCTGTTGCTCTGGTTAGGTTCCTTTTGCAGTGTATTAGTCAATAAATTCACTTTTGCATAATCCCCCCCTTGTCTTCATTTTGAGTGCTGGGATTCTTTTTACTATAAGACACAAAGAGACAGACTGACTGGGAAAGAGACAGACAGGGAAAGAGAGGGAAAGAGAGAGACAGGTTAAGAGACAGACACAGACAGGTAAAGAGACAGATACAGACAAAGAGACAGAGACAGACACAGGGAAACAAACAGACAGGGAAAGAGACAGACAGGGTAAGAGACAGACAAAGACAGGTAAAGAGACAGACAAAGAGACAGACACAGGGAAAGAGACAGAGGGAAAGAGGGAAAGAGAGGGAAAGAGACAGACAGGGAAAGATAGGGAAAGAGACAGACAGGGAAAGAGAGGGAAAGAGACAGACAGGGAAAGAGAGGGAAAGAGACAGACAGGGAAAGAGAGGGAAAGAGACAGACAGGGAAAGTGACAGAGATAGACAGACAGGGAAAGAGATAGATAGACAGCTAGGGAAAGAGATTGAGACAGACAGAGATCGTCAGAGACAGACAGGGAAAGAGACAGACAGACAAAGAGAGAGACAGAGAGATATATGCAGAGGGGGAGACAGACATTATAATTACATTTCTATCTATTTGTTTTGTGTGCTTTTTGTGTGCAGAATACATTTTTGTTAATACATTCTGTTTTGTTACCAGCAGTTATTACGGGTTATTACGGGTAGTACAGCTAGTATATATATATATATATATATATATATATATATACAGGGTGGGACATATATATGGATGCACCCTGTTAAAAAAGAGTAAAGTTGAATTCAAAATGGCGGCTTTGCATATGGTAAAGTGATATCAGCAACCACTTCCATTTTATCAGGGTGTATCCATACTTATGGACCACCCTGTGTGTGTGCGTGTGTGCCGCCCCGGCGCAGACCGGGGTGATCGGATCCGGGGTGGTCGTGGCTCAAGGGGCCCGGACCCGGGCTCGGCACTCACTCCAATCCTTGAAAGGGGATTATTTACAGGGGAGAAGTTTGTGACGCCACCTGTGGGATGCGGTAATGGGAGTACCGCCGCTGCTGGAAGGAGTACTGGGGCAAATGGTGTGGAGCAGAAAGGTGTCAGTCCCTCCGCAGGTAGGGAAGGCCCCAGCCTCTGGGGTTTTTGAGTGAGATGTTTGGGAGCGCAGGGTGCAGGGGAACCAGAGTACTCACTGTGGGTAGTCGTGGTGCAGGATGAGGATTAAAAAACAGACACTCACACTGAAGATAAACCAAAGACTCTGTGCATCACAGTCTCTACAGGGGAGCCCGTCCAGGTGTCCGCTCCCACCAGTGTCACTATGTAATCCGGAGCCGCCTCCGTGCACAAGTTAGTTTTCTTGGCGTGAAGCTGTTGGGACCCCGCACACTATATTTGTAGTGCAGCTGTGCTCTTGATGGCTGGCACTTAAGATTTTAGTGGACCGCATTTCTGGAAAGCCTTATTCCCCTCGGTGTGCTGTCGCCTTCAATCTCTAAGCTCATAGGGAAGTTCATAAAGAGATTCTCCCTACCAGGTTAATTATCAGGATGGATAAACCTGCTCCTGACCTAGGGTCCTGTACCCTGTCGTGCTCGATACCAGTCAGTTGTTTTGGGTTTCTGATGCCGACAGTCCTTCTAGACTATGTCCGTCGCACCCTTCCAATGTCACTGGCACCGGTCCCCGACTCCTCTAGTCCCGGACCACCGTCTGCGGCCCAACCTTAGTCTAGCTCCCCAGGAGCTACAACTCCAGCTCCTCACTCCTTGGGGGCTCTCACTACTCTGCTCTACTCCCCTGAACTAACTGGAACTTTCCTCCCACCAGTCTGCCTGACCCCTAGGTGGGTGGCCTTATTCCGCTTATCCAACCCACTGGTGTGTCTGACAGGTCATGATGTGAGGTGTGATTGGGATTTGTGCTGATGCTAGTGACACCGGTTTCTTAAGAACCTGGAACCAGGGAGGATAAATCCTGCACCCTTGGTAAGGGTTAGAACAAGAGGAGACCAAAAAGCTTTTATAGTGCAAAAACATTGACAAAAGTTTATTCAGACAAGGTGACAGTTCATTACAAAGTTAAAACCAATTAAAAACAGAGACCATGGTTGTAACAAGCAGTACCATGTCATCCCCTTATCCAAAGACGTATATATATATATATATATATATATATATATATTGTGAGACTGTGACCGGGGTTATCTATGACGGCCGGTATGTCTCGCCCCGGTTGTGCTCACTCCATGATAGAAAGTAGATCCACTCCAGGGTTAATGCTGTTTCCCTACAGGCTGAAGGAAGGGTTAAATGGAAACAGGAACAAGGGCAGGTGTGCCGGGTGTGATGGAGTGAACAGAACTCCCTGAGTTCTCTGCTGGAGAGGCACATGTATATTGTTGTGGACTTTTGTTTGGACATTAAACCGTGTGCTGTGAACCTTAATGCCTGGATCCCGTGTCTTCTGCTGCGCAGCCGACCACGCTACCTCACATATGGTGGAGAATGCGGGCATGCCAGCCCGGTGAGGTGTAGCATCCATCCCTGGTGACCCAGTAGCACATGTCCTGGATTCGAGCGGCTATACTACAGCCCAAACCCGGTGACGCCATGGAGGATATACTAAAGCAGCTGGCTCAGGCTAATGCACAGCAACAACAGGCTAATGCACAGCAACAACAGGCTAATGAACAGCAGCAACAGACCAATGCACACCTGCTCCGGGCGTTGGAACGTCAGCAGCAATCCTTGCAAGTGCAGGAAAAAAGGCACCAAGAACAGATGGTTCTCCTGGCCAAGTCGATCCGTGCCGGACCGGCAGCAACAACCCCGGGACCGGGTGACGACGGCAGCGTCCGGAAAGCGGTGAGACAAGCGCTACAAAAGATGACCCCGGGGGATGATGTGGAAGCGTTCCTGGCGGTGTTTGAGCGGGTGGCCGAGCGGGAAAAGCTGCCGACCCCCCAGTGGGCTGAGGTATTGTCGCCCTATCTGACGGGGGATCCCCAAAAAGCGTACCTGGACCTCTGTACCGAGGACACCATTGACTATGCGACCCTGAAAGCCGAAATACTGGCTCGGTTGGGGGTGAATACCTATGTACGGGCTCAGCGGGTAAATCAGTGGTTCTATGAGGAAGCCAAACCCGTACGCTCCCAGGCCTATGACTTGTTGCATCTTGTAAAAAAGTGGTTGCAGCCTGACACTCTGAGCCCGGCGCAAATGGTGGAAAGGGTAGTAGTTGATCGTTTTGTGCGCACTTTACCCGTCACCGTTCAACGGTGGGTAGGACAGGGTGACCCGAGTACCCTCGACCAATTAGTGTCCCTGGTAGAGCGGCATGTGGCTACGCAGGACTTGATGCGGGACACTGAGACTTTGCGTACCGCCCGTCGGTCCGGCCCCTCCAAGCCTAGGGCCAAGGACCCACCGCTGACAACGGTGTAGGAGTCCCCTACCGTCCCGTCTGAGGCCGCGCCCGCCGTTCCTGAGGTCCGGAAGGTTCTGTACCCTAAACGACAACCCGTCAAGGGGGTTTCCTTCCCTATTAGATGTTGGCGGTGTCAGCGGGTGGGACATATGGAAGCCCAGTGTCCACTCACCACGGAGCCCATGGATTGTGGGGTTACCCGGCGGGGTTCAATGTATGCTCAGGTGGTGTGTACCGCTGACCTGGTCTCCCCAGAGACGGAGCCCCACTTGTGCCAAATTCAGGTGAATGGATGTCCGGTTACAGGATTGTTGGATTCCGGAAGCTTAGTGACCCTTGTGCGATCCACCTTGAGGGCTAAAGTAAAGGCCACAGGACGTACCGTGGGGGTGGTTTGCATACATGGGGACCGCCGAGACTATCCCACGGGGATTGTCACCATCACAGCACCTTGCGGTCAGGTGCAACATGAGGTGGGACTTCTTAACACTCTTCCTTATGACGTGATCCTAGGAAGGGATCTGCCCTATTTTTGGACTTTATGGAAGGGACCCCCTAAGTCCCCTCAGATATTGGTCAGTCCGGGACCTGAGCCCTACAATCCTGAATCCGGGACGCCTGCCGTAGGGGTCACCATGATAGGGACAGAGTGTGAACCCGATAGGTCACCCCTAGAGGTATTGGCAGGAGAGGCTGAGATGGTCGAGCCCATCCCAGGGTTGGAGGCGTCCCCGGATACGTTTGGGACAGCCCAACTCCAGGACCCTACGTTAATACATGCCCGGAGTCGGGTGACAGTAGTTGACGGGGTGGCACAGCTGCCCGGTGCCCAGGTAAGGTACCCCCATTTCGCTCTTAAGCAGGATTTACTCTACCGGGTAGATGAAATACGGGGCGTGGGGGTCGAGCAGTTGGTGGTGCCCCAGCCGTATCGCCGGCGGGTCCTCGACTTGGCTCATAAACACCTGATGAGTGGCCACCTAGGGATCAAGAAAAAGCAGGAGCGAATATTGCAAAGGTTCTATTGGCCCGGGGTCTTTGGGGAGGTAAAACGGTTCTGCGAAACCTGCCCGGAGTGTCAGCTTACCGCACCCCTGACCCATTTTCGCAGTCCGTTGGTACCGTTACCCATTATAGAAGTCCCTTTTGAACGGATAGGGATGGATCTGGTGGGGCCCCTCGTAAAGTCCGCTCGAGGGCACCAACACATCCTAGTGATCGTTGACTATGCCACCCGGTATCCCGAGGCGATACCTCTCAGACATACTGCAGCAAAGCTTATAGCTCGGGAGTTGTTTGCTGTGTTCTGCCGGGTGGGGTTGCCCAAGGAGATCCTTACGGATCAGGGGACCCCATTCATGTCTAAAGTGACCAAAGAGCTATGCCGGCTACTCCAGATCAAGCAGTTGCGTACGTCTGTGTATCATCCTCAAACGGACGGTTTAGTCGAGCGTTTCAATAAAACCCTGAAAACCATGCTAAAAAGGGTGATTTCAAAAGACGGGAAAGACTGGGATATGATGCTTCCCTATTTGATGTTTGCCATCCGTGAGGTGCCACAGGCATCCACGGGGTTTTCGCCTTTTGAGTTGTTATACGGGCGACATCCCCGGGGATTGTTGGACCTGGCAAAGGAAACATGGGAGCAGGAGCCCACCCCCCATAAAAGTGTGATTGAACACATTTTGGGTATGCAGAACCGCATAAGCGCGGTCATGCCAATTGTGAAGGAGCATTTACAGGAGGCTCAGGCCGCGCAAAGCGGCCGCTACAATAGACAAGCCACCGTGCGGACCTTTAAACCCGGGGATCGGGTGTTGGTATTAATCCCCACGGCGGAGAGTAAATTCCTGGCTCAGTGGCAAGGCCCCTACGAGATAAAGGAAAGAGTCGGGGTGGTCAACTATAAAGTATTGCAGCCCGGTAGGCGGAAACCTGAACAAATATACCATGTCAACCTATTAAAACCTTGGCAGGAACGGGAAAGCCTGATGGCTGGTTTTTCCCCAACTCCCTCCTCTTCGGGTCGTTCACATCCGGCTCCAGCGACCTCCGGAGAGGACGAACCGGAAGTAAGGATTGGAGAAGCCCTCACCAAGACTCAGAGGCGAGAGGCCAGACGGTTGGTTCAGCAGAACCCCGATGTCTTCTCCGAGCTGCCCGGTAGGACCAGTCTGATACGACATGATATTGTCACCGAGCCCCACCTGAAGGTACGCCTGAAGTCATACCGGGTACCGGAGGCTCGACGACAAGCCATATCGGAGGAAGTAAAGACAATGTTACGCCTGGGGGTCATCGAAAAATCCCGGAGTGAATGGGCTAGTCCGATTGTCCTAATACCAAAACCCGATGGCTCCTTAAGGTTCTGCAATGACTTTAGGAGATTGAACGAAATATCCAAGTTCGATCTCTACCCCATGCCCCGGGTGGATGAGCTGATTGATAGGCTGGGAGAGGCGCGATATTTTACCACGCTCGACCTGACCAAGGGGTACTGGCAGGTGCCACTGACGG